>NC_088643.1:24718274-24841274 GCF_964019385.1 Sycon ciliatum
GCTTCACACTCTCATGTTATATTTCCTGTCTTCGTCATTTTGTGAGAGCTTGGACAATCTTCTTGTCCTGGAAAGAAAGGAGCAATGCCTGTTCATTCTGGCGAAGTAAAATTAATATACCACCCAACCAACCAGTTTCGTGCATGCGTGTGTGTGTGTGTGTATGAATGTGTGTCTGTTCGTGTCTGTGTATGTGCATGTATGATTGTATGTGCTTGTGTGTGTGTGCATCTGCTGTCCACTGCTGTGTCCGTACGATCAGATTAAGTTGAGCACATCTTTTTTTTCTTTTTTCAGCCACGTGTTGATCGTGTTTGAGGTGCAGGAAACGGAAGTAGGCATGCATGCAGGCGAAAGCATTCGTGAACATTTGAACTGTGTTAATTATACTACCCACTGCAATCTCGATATCTTCAACACTGTTACAGTATCGGAGATTTCTGGACCGAAACCTCAAACAGATGCAAACGTGCTTACTTGTCAGTGGCTATGCAATACTGATCTGACGTGCATGCAGCGTGTATGTGGAATCTAATAGGTGCAATGAACAAATCCCCTCAGAAGAATAGTCCTCTGTTGAACAGTTCGGTGAGGCAATCGACAGAAGAAAACAATACTTTGTCATACTGCACGCTGAAATGAAGGAGACCGTCGGGAAACCGTTCGTATTATAATTTTTGAAGAAAAGCACATCACGTGGTTCCAACGCCTGGGCGCCAGATCAACAACTGAACTCCGCAGTAAACCACTGATCGACACTCACACAACAGGCAGGTAGATTTGTTGTTGGCTCAAAGAGCACCACCACATACAAGACGCACACTACGAAAGAGAAATGGCAACATCTAAGAAAGAATAGCTACAGATGCAGAAACGCCTCGAGTCGGCACAGGAAACTTGATGAGCGCGGAAACTATTTTGTATTTATTTCTTCGAGTTTGTTCCCTCAACAGCTAGTACGAAGCACAACTATCGAGAGGGACATACAAAGTGCACTTTGCATGGATGAAAAAAGGAAAGAAAAAAACAAAATGTAGAAAGCAGCATTTATCAAAATACTGTCAGCTGCAATCAACATGAACACCTTATAATACCCGGTAAAAGCAGCAACAAGTACTAATTGGAAGTAGAAAGTACAGCTACCAATCTAATTGCCAGTGGTCTGACCACATATCAACCGACCAAAGTGAAGAAAAAGGCAATGGATCATGTCAATAATGTACACGTAGTTAAAGAGTTGCACAAACCTATGGGAGAGCGGTTGAAGTGTACAAGAACTACATAGTTGACGACTTATCGGTGACTACAGTGTAAGACAAAGAGGAAAGAAATCGGATATGCAAAGATAGAACATCACGAGAAGAATTTATCACAAAGTTTGGCAGTGAACTCCATCTGAGATTGTGCCAGTGTTTGCGCAAGCATTTGGGTGTGGGCTTGCTGTTCTTTGATGATCGCAGACACAAACTGCTGGTTGTTGGTCTGCAACTCGCGCTGCGTGCTGGTGATGGCGTCCGCAAGCACATAAGCAGCCTGGACTTGTGATGGTTGGGTGGGTTGTTGTCCACTCGTCTTTTTGGTTTTTTTCTTTTTTTTGGTGGTTCAACAGTCTCTGGCTCGTTCTCACACACCTCCACATCGGAATCTAGACCACCACTCACCTCTAATTCCTCCTCCGCTGCAGGTATGCGCTTTCTGGGATGGCTTCCAGGCTGATACGAGTCAGTGCGTGGACCATACAGTTGGTCATCCAGCATATCGTCGTCACTGTCACAACCTGCGAGTGGCGGACGGGTAGTGGCAGCAGCAAACCTTGATGGCGAGGACGCAGGTGGTGGTCTTCGCACAGGTGTAGTTGTGCCCACCAGAGGGTTGACATCTTCATCTTCCACATGAGAAACTGCACCTGCAGTCGGTGTGGACTTTGCCAATGATGGTGATGGTGATGACGATGATGATGATGATGTGGATACCGGGGTTCTTGCTGCTGTTGCAGATGATGCCTGGTGTGGCGTCAACAGGCGCTCCTGCGGTGGTAGCACTGCCGCCGAGCTCAGCGACTTCACAGGTCCATACCCAGGCACATCACCAAGAACTCGGTTCCATGTCCGGAAATTCGCCCACGCTCTCGCGGCAGAGTCCAGGTCGAGGCCCGCAGCAGCATCGCCTGACGACCCAGTGCTGGTGGCCGCCGTGAACTTTCTATAAAACTCTTTGGCTTTCGCTTTCAAGTTATCTATTTTGTTCTTCACCACAAGGGGTGTCAGGGGTTCCACGTCGTCTCCATGCAATTCTCTCAAATATTCATTGAGTTTCTCACTAATTTCTCTCTCCTTCACCTTCCTCTTCTTCATGAGGCCGCCGGGATTTCGTTGCATGTCTGCCCATAACTCTATCAATTTGGACTCAACGTCGTCACTAAAAACTACACGCGGCATCTTGACAAATCAAAAGCGAAAACTACCACCAGCAGCAGGAAACAGCAAGAAAGTTTGCAATCCGGAGAAGACTCTCACACAACAAACACAACTGCACTACACTGCAAAAACGGCACGTGGATGAGAAACGTGCTTTGTACAGGGGGTCTCGACTCACGTTTCGCATGATTCCCACGTTCCGCATTTCGCGCCATTTTTCGCCACTCACCTTGGCAACAAGCATGTTTACGGCGTGTTTACGTGGTTTTATACCTAGTCTGGACAGGCCCTTAGAATGCCACAGCCTAAAGCTAAGAACGGCGGTGTTGGTTTTCTGGCAGCTTGTGGATACACAGTAGGAACACCTTACCCAGCGATATACGTGCCATCTCCGCGCTCCGCCAGTTCCGCGCCAGCATGATCCCTTGGGGCCCGGTCCCACATGCAGTGGCGGATCCGCTGGTGCGACAAGGTTTTGCGGGAGTGGTGTCGCACCTCTCCTGCGACAAAATGCTCGCGTGGTCTCATATGCTCACGCGTGCACGGCGAACGAAGCGAGCGCGCCTCTCTGACTTGCAAAAAATTCAGTGCAGCTCTCCTGCAACTCAAGCATGCTTTCACTTCGAAGTACGCGTGCACGTACTGTACTGATGGTGTACAGTCAGTACTGTGTCTGTGGACAGAACTGTTTCGTCCTTTGGGGACACATCAACGCAGCACTGATGTACTGTTGATGTAGATACTAGGTGTTGGACAGATCGTTGTTTTTGTTGAGTATCAAGCATTAGCTACATGTCGTGGGTTCGGTATTGTTGACTTTGAGTCTTTGTTCTGTATACTATACTAGTAGTCTGAAAGAATGGATTTTCCGTTGGGTAGAGGTCGATTGGCGAGACGTTGTCGACAGGCAATGGAGACCGCAGCGACATTTTGTTGCTGAATACTAGTACGAACTTGTTGAGCAGCACGTGGACGATAACCAATGATAACTGCTACAGATACTGGTAATAGTAGTACATGTATCGCTCTTGCCAGACCTACATCACAGTGGTCCCCCTGCGTGGTTTTACACGATGGCCATGCTTGGTTGCTCACGGGTTCGGGATTTGGTCTTTGGCCGACGCCGCAGCCGTCGGTTTCAGCTTCTCGGCTATCCACCTATCGCTCCGTATCTCTCTTCATCCCTTGGCCAAACGAGTCTTGACTTCAACATACATGTACAACTGCAGCCGTAGCTGCTCTGACTAAAGTCAAACTGTCCACTTCATGATCGAAAATAAAATCGAACAACACAAATCGCTCACTATGTCGGAGTGTCGCAGGAGCGGAACTTCCGCAGGAGAGTATACGCTCCAAAAATTTTGGAGTAGCGGATTTGAACTTTCCGCCACGGCGGAAGTTCCGCTACTCGCAGTTTCCATGGTGATACACGCTGTTGCGACACCGCTGCAGCGGATCCGCAACTCTCAAGTGCATGTGAGACCGGGCCCTTAGTGCCTAGAGTACCTAGAGTCCTGTTTGATGATCAGCTGGCTTAGTTTTTCTCCACCTCTATCCTAATTACATCCCTCCCCAATTTCATTTATTACTGCTTTCTATCTGCATTCGCCACATTTTCATTGGGCAGATCTGCCCGTTTGGTTTGCGAATTAAAATAAACACAACAATTTTGATCCAGTACGGATTGTTTCTAAGAAAGTGCTATAAGAACGCAGCCAGATTGCTGAAAAAAAGAACATCCCAGGTTAACCCATTGGAAGCAACGTTCTTGGGCGCGCGACTCTACGGTGCCTTTCCAATCTCGAAGGAACACTCCAATAGTGTACTGTATGTGCAGTAAAACCTAGTGCGACCACCCCATATGGTGCACCCCATATGGTGCAAGCAAAAGCGGTCGCATGCCATGATCGTACTTGCATGTACAGTAAGACCTGGCAGGAGCGTCGCACACGGTACAGTCACTATGGTATTGACCGTTCTACTATTTTCCCCAAGTACCTCAAGAATCAATCAAATGCACTGATTTGGGCGCTAAATTTCCAAAATTTTCGGCTCAGCCACCCCTCCCCCACGGGTAAATTGTACTTCAGATGGCTGACCGTACCACACTAAAATCAGTGTCTGCTCCAGCGCCGGGTGAGCCGGGTAATCCACCCGGTTGGGCGGCGCTTGGACCCGGTTGAAAATATAGTACCGGGTCACCTGTGACCCGGTTGGTCCTTTACACTTTCGAACTTTGAAAGGACTGACATGGCTTGCATGTGTCAGATACTTCTTCTTCTTTCGTAATTTTCTAATTCCTGTCCTCTCTTTTCTAAATGCGACTTATCCATTCGCCTTTATATCATTGGGCCTAGTTCCCGTTTATTGTCCGAATTAAAATATACCAACCATCCAGATAAAGCATGTGACTCGGCTGGCGAGACAGCGCCAGGTACATGTGTACCCGGCTCCGACCCGGTTGAAATGGTTGCGCCAGGTACACGTGTACCCGGCTGTCCTACAATCCTAGAGCAGACACTGAAAATACCTTCCGACTCCCCTGCCTGGTGTAAGCGACCTCTGGTTTTAGAAACTGCACTGGATACAGCGACCACCTGCCTTGCGCAACCAGCGACGGTCGACTTTTAGTGTACCAGGTGCCGTATCGGACCTGCACACAGCGACCAAAACTAGCCGAAAGTGCCATCTTGGTTGACCATGGTTGACTGCAACTGGGTTGAAGTGTGCTCTGAAGCAAGTTCATGCAGTCAACAGAACTAGAAGTGACGAGTGACAGTGCAGGATGCGCTGCATGCACTCACTTGAGTGAGGTGTGCTTTGCCTGTACGAAAGTATTCTATGCTTCAAACCTGTCAATATGACTACAGTCAACTTCGCTTATAACGACATTCGGCAGGGCATCAAAAAAGTGTCCTTATTCGCGAAGTGTCGTTATACCCGAAGTCTCATTAATGTATTACAGTTGGAAGGGACTTTGGCTCTGGGCATGGAAATGCTGTCGTTATTTGCGAATTGTCGTTATATCCGCAGTCGTTATTGGCGAAGTTGACTGTACATGAAAGTGCAATCAAGCACATGCATGTACAAGATCCGGTATGGGACCTGGTTTTAAAGGCCACCTGGCTTTAACGACCACCTTTGCTTGCACCGTGGGGTGGTCGCTTAAACCAGGTTTTACTGTATTGTAAACACGTTAATTTCGGTGTAACTTCAATTTCGGTACTAGGGAGGGCCCAAGTATGCCCAAATAGTTCGCATATTATGCTCTTCACATATTGGCCACTTGCTTCAAAATATCCTTCGAAATCACCCAAAAGTAGAAAAATATGCTCGAAATATGCTTGCAACGTTGCAGCCTGAAAGCACTGATATTGGAAGTTATGAAAGGTATTTTTGAGTATGACAATGAGGAAGGGGTGAAAGTAATGCGAACCAAATATGCACGGCGGCACATGTGTACAGAAAGAGAACAGGTATGCCTGGCTTGAGCATAAAATGCTAGAAGCAGGCAAAATGCAAACGTAAATAACTGAAGGACTAATAGAAAAGAAAGGGACAAAGTCGGGAGAACCAACAACCATGAGTCACACAATATTCAGTGTGGTGTGCAGCACTTCGATCACTGTAGTAGCACCTACAAAGATCATGCACAAACACCACCACAGCTCGTAAAAAGCAACTGATGTGCAAATTCTGTGCTCCTTGTAGCAAAATAGGCTACATTTGATACATTATACTAGATTTGGTACTTTATGCGACCTTGAGTCAAAAGGACCAAAATACGGTCAACTTCGCTTATAACGACACTCGGCGGGGCATCAGAAAAGTGTCCTTATTTGCGAAGTGTCGTTATACCCGAAGTCTCATTATATGTATTACAGTTACATGGGACTTTGCTCTGGGCATGGAAATTCTGTCGTTATTCGCGAATTGTCGTTATATCCGCAGTCGTTATTAGCGAAGTTGACTGTATGCGCAAACATTTTTGGGCCCTCCCTATTCGGTACAGAAACCAGGCACCTAGATTTAGATTACTCATCATCATCATCATCATGGAACAGCCTCTTGTACGGCAAGCAAAAACGGCGCAATACATCAAAATTCAATTAGAATGAAAAGAGAGGAAAATGAACAAAAAGTGCACTGGAACTCAATATGAAAAGGAACGCAAAGCGCAGTGGAACACGTGGAACACAATGAGCATCGGGCCACCAATCGGAGAAGACCTCATAGAGAAAATGACCATCATCATCATCATCATCATCATCATCATCATGAGAAGGGCCTCTTTTACGGGCAATCCAGAGAAAACTGAATAGATTATCATCAATGATCATCATCATCATCGATGATAATTCCCACCTTCCAACCCGGCAAATATTTTGATTTTGATAAAAACGATTCAAAGCCTCTCAATTATTTTGTAATACTTGAAGTATAGATAATAATAATAATAATAATTTGATAACCGCAATCAGTAATACAAGCTGGATCGACATTTGTGTACACTGTATTCATGTATTGTAAAACTGTGGAGACAATGTGCAATAAAACGATGAAAATGTGAAGAAATTGTGTAGAGAAAAAAAGGGATTCAAACAAGTTTTCGTACAACACTCGTCAGGAATCTTTGTTGTACTAAAGGACACTGAAAACAAAATTGAACTATTATAGAAAATCTAAGTTAGAGAAATAACACTAAGAACAACAGCAGATACATGAATACAGTGTACACAAATGTCGATCCAGCTTGTATTACTGATTGCGGTTATCAAATTGTTGTCTCCTCGCCGTTTGTTCAAATAATAATAATAATTATACTTTCGCACAAAACAAGCTCGGTGCAGCACCAATCACGGCAGGGGAACCCGACCCTCCACCATCGCCAACTCACGAAGCATGTGAACTGGACGGTGACTGGCCGACCGAGCACCCCTGACACACAACACAGCGGAACGTAGCAGGGCGAAAGACACCCGACAGCGATAGTAACCCATCAACGACGAATAGCTACCTCCCGAAGATTGAGATGTAAGCAGGCAAAGGCGCCTGAGGAAGGCCGTGGATGCCGGCGCAGCTGCCCCATTCACGGAAAACACTAAAGTTGCAAAGGCACCACGCTCAACATTCACTACTCTCTCCTGATATTGAAGTCTCTTAGCGCCCTCATGTTGCCGGAAGAGCGCGTCCAGGCTTCTGGACGCATAGGAAGAAGCGTCAGGATTAAACACCCTTACATCAAAAAATGCATCTTGCCCACGCGTCCAGAAACCTCGAGCGTTCACTTCAAGGCGAGCCTCGACAGAGGTGTTCGCCGACCTGGCCTGAAAAACCTCACCCTCGACAGGGGCGAGAGATGGCTCTACAGACACACTGGAGCAAACCTCGGTCAATGCAACAGCGAACAGATCTCGTAGTTCATTGTGTCGAATAGTTGGGAATCCACCAAAAGCACAATTCAAAGCATGGCTAGTGGAGAAACCCGCCCTACAAGCACATACAGCAGGGGTGTCACGCAGCGGCCAGTCATAGCCTAACGCAATGGCATCGCGAAAGTCTCCCTTGGATAATTCAAAACCATGCTCAGCAATAGGGAGCGCCGACAGCCATGATGAAACACCTGGGCGACCCAGTTCTTCCACGCGACGATTAACTTCCAAACACAGGTGCGATTGAAGAGCACGCAAGCGCTCTGCCTGTCGCTCACCCGCCACTTTACGACACTCCCGCTTGGCGCAAACTACGGCGGATAAAACTCTATCAACCTCATCCGGACCATTTTGGAACTTCTGCCTCCGAATGAGCGTCGTGAGGCCCTCGGTAATACGGCCAGAAGCCTCCAACTGCTCCCTCGCCATCTCGACAACAGAAGGCAGGCCAATGCCACCGAGCCGATCAGGAAGCCGAAGAAGCGAAAGCTCAGTGTCCGTAAAGGACGACCGTCCGGTAATGGCACGGAGGAAAGCACCTGCCAAAGCAATATCAAGCTGCTCAAGTGACTCGGGAGCTATCGCAGTGGTCCGAAGTAAGTAATTCCAACGACCCCGCAGCCCATGTACTAACGCGGAATACGCAGCATGTAGCTCTGATACCGCGAAACCACTTAGGCTGTGTTTACATGAAGCGTTTCAACCCGGGTTGAGTTCGACCTGGGTCAGATTTCAACCCGCCATGTGCACAAAATGAATGGCGCGTTTACATGACGCATTGCGCTTGACCCGGGTTGAAATTTCGCCCCGGGTTGACCCTCCCCCCAAGGGGAGGGTTGAAATCAACCCGGGTCAAGAAAATCGTACAAAGGTACTTCTGTGCGTATCTTGCGCCAGGTTTGAACGGCACTGCAGATGCACATTTCGCGCGAACGGATTCACGTGACCATACAGGCCTGTAGAAGTGGACTTTTGGCGGCATATCAGTATTTGACCCGGGTCAACTGTCTTCATGTAAACGCTCACCTCTTTTGTCTATCGTACAGACTTTCAACCCGGGCTGAACTCGACCCGGGTTGAAATTTCTCATGTAAACACAGCCTTAGTTTATCAATTTGACCACACCACTGGGAGACTGCGTGATGCACGCATGTGTTAACAAATTCCTCAGATCCAATAGGACTACCCAGATATTGCACCCCACTAGTGACAATCTGGATGCCCGTGCCGATGAAAATACGTTCAGCTTCCTGAAGAAACTCAGGTTTCACAAGCAGCTGAGTTTTTTTTCCAATTAACATGATACCCATAAACTTTGCCACGTTCAGCCAGCATATCCAACCATCTACGCAATTCAAGCAGCCTACCAGCACCAGCAGAATCATCCACATACCAGTCCTGAAGTATTTCAGAGTGGGCTGTGTGTAATTCCTTGATCAGAGGAACAGTCGATAGGGCATACAGTGGCATCGCCAGAGGATCACCTTGGGTTGTACCCTCTGCTGGTGCCAACTCCCCACCTCCAGTTACAAACAAGCGCGCTGGTCATGAGAAAAGCCTCTTTTACGGGCAAAGCAAATGTATATCATTACAATATGTAAAGTGAACAGGGGAAATCAACACAAAACCAACCGGAAAATGATGAAACACAAAAGCAGTCAAGGAAGTAAATCAATACAAAAACAAGCAATGAACACAGAGTAATAAAAGGGGAAAAACCAAATAGCATTATATTAAGTTGAGGCCAAAGGCAGCACCCTACTCCGCCTGGCGGCACTGGGCCAGAAATGAGTTCGGCTGTCGCCTCTTGCCGTACGAACCGCGGCAACCGCGGAAGCAGGTGACTGCCCATCGCAGCAAGCAGAAAGACAAACGGGTGCGTAGTATGCCCATTACTAGTGGGTACTTCAGTTCAGTATGGCGCTCAACAAACAGGGAGGCCAATGATTTCAGGAATTGAGTAGTTTCTGGGCCACTAAAGCCGTACGTCGAGAACACAAGTGGCGTGAAGGAGCCGCGCTCCACGTTAACCACACGGCTGGCGTATTGATTTTTCTTGTTTCGCTCGTGAGACTTCAGCTGACTCAGGGCTTGTGATCGAGACAACACAGACGCTGCGGGATGAGTGATCCGCACATCAAAGTAAGCGTCCTGTTGCCACGACCAAAAGCCGCGAGCCCGCACATCCAGACGAGCTTCTGCGCATCGGTTGAGGGAACGACCACCAGGCAAATGCTCACTGCTGCAGGGCAATAGCCGGGGCTCCGTCTCTACGTCCACCACTCCAGCCTCCCTCAGTAGTCCAGCAACCAAGTCCCGCACCTCATTGTGACGGGCAATGGTATAGCCGCCAGTGGCACAGGTAAGTGCATGAGCGGGGCTGAGAGGCACACCACAAACACATGAATCGGGTAGCCCACTCAACCTTCGCCCATAGCGGATGCACAGGGCATCACGGAAGTCGGATTTCTTCAGGATGGTTCCATCTTGCCACCGCGGGGCAACAGTCAACCATGACGATACTCCCTTTTCGGACGCGATTTCAACAAGAAATTGTTGCTCCGAGCTCAAGTCCGCCTTAATGTCTTGTTGCCGGCTGCATAGGCTCCGCATTTTGCTTGTCCGAGTCGAGCGTGCCAGCTGGCGGGTGTCCCCAACAGCATCGCGGACGGGATCATGATTGGAGAGCCTCACTCGGTCGGCAACCTCCTGGGTTGTATCACCGGAGCCCTCTGACTGGGCAGTATCCGACAAATCGCTCCTTGCCATATCACCAGGCACGCTTGGAGGGTTCGCATATGTGCCAGTCAACAGTAGCTGAACAAGAGGCTTTGTGATGCTCAAGGATGCTGCGAGCTCTGCTGGTGCACTATCCTGCAACAGAGGGAGGGCCAAACCACCAAGACGCACTGGAAATGACATCAGCTCTCTCTCAGGGCTACCAGGACGAACGCCATCCCCCAGAAGGGCAGGTATCAGGCAATCATTGATCCTCTCATCAAGGTCGGCCAGTATCTCAGCCGAACAAGGTGAGCAACGCAAGTGGTATGTCCATGTGGATGACAGACCCTTCGTAAAAACGGTGTATGCGGCCTGAGGCTGAGTGACAGCCATCCCCGTCAGGGAATCCAGAACCTGCTTCCATTTATCCACCTTCTTGGCCATGAAGGCAGAGCAGAACTCCTCACTGCCAATCGCTCCGCCGAGGTGACGGTTGCCGCTGGTCTTGATGGTAACTCCAGTGGCGGAGAAGAGGCGCTGGGCCTCTTCCTCATGCTCCGGCTTGACCAGCAACACTGATTTCTGTGGGTTTGGAAAGTATCCATAGTCAGGGCCCAGTTGGCTTATGTCTCCCCAGTATGTGGACAATGAAGAAACGCGGCCACCTGCAGAATCGTCGTCCGCGTACCAAACCTGAGCCACAGATGGATTGGATTCCTGGAGGCGCCGAATCATCGGGACTGTAGCGATACCATACAGAGCCATGGCCAGCGGATCGCCCTGGCAAGTACCCTCCAGTGACTCAATCTCCCCGCCGCCGGAGACGAAGAGACGAATTGAAGAACTGTACGTGTTCTGGAACACCTTTGCCATAGCGGGGCATACATAGGGCACGTTATGGAGGGCCGCGTTTCTATTCAATGAATTGAACGCATTCGTAGCATCTACAAACAAGATGCCTTCCGTGTCCTCTCGTGCGAACAACTCCTGCATTGCATGAACCCCTGCCTCACAGGCAGACGGCACCCCAATGCACAATTGCATGGGAGCAGTAGCACGCAGTACATCGGACTCAAGCACCCGCATAACGGCACGACACACAAGCCGGCGGAACACTTCACCCACTGCAATCGGCCGCACACCTGGGTGTTTGTCCAATGGAATAAGTCTAGCGGCGGTAAATGCGGATAGGTGTTCCGGGTCCAAGTCCTCCGAGCACAGGCATTGGGCAAAGCTGGCAAGAGCAGTACAGAGACCATCTGACGATTTGCGATAACAGGTTAGCATCCGGCACCACGCGTCAGAGTCCAGACCAGATGGGCCCGAGGACCCCTTCATCTGTCGGCCCAGACGTCGGATGAGCTCCGGTGTGATTTTCTGGAACACTATACTGTTGATTGGCTCCGGGTCGCCGGCGAGAAGTATCGAAACCGGGGGCTCGGCAGCAGGTGGATGTTTTTGCAACAGTGCCTCCTTCACGGTAGTTCCAGTTTCTTCGTCCACTACATCTGTCATACCCAGCACATCATTGGAAGAATCACTGGACAGGTAGCGAATGGCAGACTTAATTTTTCCCGAAAATACCAGGTTGCTGAATGTGATATCACTCTTCTCTCCTCCACCAGACGAGGTAGAGTACCGGGGCTTGAGACGATCCTGAAGGGACTCTCCTTCAGTAGTCAGATCATCTATTCGGCCAGATTTCCATAGAGTGAGTCGACGCCGTAAATGGTCGCTATAGTTTGACATCATCTTAGAATCATGCGGACGCTGGAGAAGCAGGTGGCAGGCAACACCGACGGCCTTCCATGCAACTGGTCGTAATGAGGAGCCATTGGTGAAACCCTTGATGAGCCCAGTGAGCACGTCAACAAAATCACCACCAGCCGAGCCCAATGGAACGTTGAATAAGTTTCTCCGCCAGGTCACCACCTTCTCATACGCTCGGGATATGTCGTTGTTGAGGGAGGTGTTCGAAGATAGGGAATCATCACTGCTCATAGTATTAACTCTGGCACCCGCAGGAGAGACCTGTGATGTAGAAGTCTGCCGAGCGACCGCGGCAGCCGGAGAAGCAGCAGCAGCAGGCTGGGCCGAGCCCTGCCCCACAGCAGCAGCTCCTGGCAACAGGGAGGGCGCAGGATCCACCCCGCTCCGCCCACCAATGCGATGAGCCGGCCGACCAACCGCGCCTCCGAAATCGCCGGCCGGTAATGACGAGGTGCCGGCATCACCGCTGTCTGCCGCTTGTCCAGAGGACTCAGGACCCGAAGCATCTAGGGTAGCCAGGAGCTCCACCTGAGAACCTGTGGGATGAATGTTGGATGTTGACGCTCCAGCCCGTGAGGTGCCAAGGCCATCACCTTGAATCTGAGAGGATGGATCAGTTATTACATCACTTGCAGGGGAAGAACCAGCGCGTGCATGATCTGCGCATACCAAGTTCCTCGGAAGTGTCGAATTTATATGCAGTGAATCACTGTCACTGTCGCTAGCTTGCGATCTATCTCCAGCGCAATCAACCCCGCGAGGTGCAAACCCAACCGCAAGTGGCTGGCTGGCAGGGTGCGCGTTGACAGTTCGAGTGACATTGCTAGCACCAGAAGGCTGTGAGGCAGATAACGAATTGTTGCACGTGCTAGGTAGCGACCTTCCTGGGTAGCAATCAATACACTTCCTCCCATGCCGAACACAGCTGCATCTCACACACTTTCGACTTGATTGACACTGGCAGCACGGCATAAAGTATTCCAACGGCTGGAGGTGCGAGGCTGGCAGCCCCTGCAGGCCCACTGCTGGTAGGTGGCAATGATGTTGATGAACGATGCTCTGGCGAGATTGATCAGGCGGGTACTGTTCAAGACAATGGCGAGATGCTAACTCTGCTAACTCAAAAAGTGAACAGAAAATAGGAGAAAAAAGCAACAAAACCCAACACAACACAGGAAAACAGCAGCAGAGTAGCAGTCGCGCTGGTCATCATCATCATCATCATCATCATCATTTGAACAGCCTCTTCTACGGGCAAGCAAAAACGCAATACATCAAAATTCAAATAGAATGAAAAAGAGAGGAAAATGAACACAAAGTGCACTGGAACTCAATATAAAAAGGAACGCAAAGTGCAGTTGAACACAATGAGCATGGGGCATGGGGCCACCAATCGGAGAAGACCATCATCATCATCATCATGATGATGATGATGATGATCTGTACCGACTCAGTCCCCTCCGGCTCACTCACACCGTACACAGCTTGCAGACTCATTGCCCTCAACAAGAACCCTGGCGTTCGGCCAATAGGGGTATGTGAAGTGTTTCGTAGACTGTGCTCCAAGGCGGCATTGTTTCTGATGAAACCCGACATTATGCAAGCCTGCGGACCAGTTCAGGCCTGCACGGGCATCCCGGCTGGGGTGGAGGCTATGGTGCACTCAATGACGGCTGCCTTTGCTTCGGAAAAGGCTGAGGCAGTGTTGCTAGTCGATGCTCGCAATGCCTTCAATAGCTTGAATCGCCGCGCTGCATTGCACAATATTGCTCGAGTATGCCCCCCGCTAGCACAAATAACATTGAATACTTACCAAGACCCTGCATCCCTCTTTGTGCGTGGTGGCCAGTCTTTATTGTCACAGGAGGGCACAACCCAGGGTGACCCTCTTGCGATGGCCATTTATGCCACGGCTCTCACCCCTCTCGTCAAGTCAGTCGGAACCAATGTTGCAGATGTGTGCCAGGGATGGTTTGCAGATGACTCGGCAGCTGCCGGAGGGCTCTCCCCATTGCGAAAGTGGTACGACCTCCTTAAGGAAGAGGGCCAAAAATACGGCTACAACATCAACGAAACAAAAACGCAACTACTCGTCAAGCCTGGCTTTGAGTCCTTGGCTGCCGAGACTTTTGGTGACACAACTATCCACGTCAAGTCTCGTGGCGTACAGTATCTGGGCGCTGCTATCGGGACTGAGGCATTCCTCGGAGAATTCAAAGAGACAAAAGTAGAAGAATGGGTGAAACATACAGAGATTTTAGCAAATTATGCCGCATCAGAGCCGCATGCAGCATACTCTGCGTTGACCCATGGCTTAGTCAACAGATGGAACTATGTGTTTCGAACTATGGCTGTTTCTGCGGAGGACTTGGCGCCGTTGGAGCGGGAGCTTCACTCCTCACTTCTACCGGAGCTCGTGGGACAACCGAGCGTGCCTCTGAGAGACATCGATATTCTGAAGCTCCCGACACGGGATGGTGGGATGGCCCTTCCGGACCTCACGACTCGACCACGGTTTGAGCACCAGGGCTCCAAGCAAGTGTCCGGACCTATGGTGAAGGAGGTTCTGGGCGATTTCGCTAAGGATAGCGATCCAATTTCTCTCGCTGGAGATGTGCCGGCTTCTGCAGATACTGCTGACCGTGGTGGAGCGTCTCCCACTCCCACGATGACGGCAACGGAGGTGCAGCCGCGGGAGGTCGCTGGCAACTCAAACCCTGGACCGGATGTGGCTGCTGATGTTGCTGGTGCTGGTACCCCCTTTCAGAGGATGATCGATGAAATGCGTCACAAAAAGCGTGTCGTCCACACCGAAAACCGGGAGCGCGCAAAGGCAGCCAGGAACAAAATAGTGGACACGAGCGATGAGATGACGAAGCGACGAATAGAAGAACACACGGAGAAAGGATCATCCTCATGGCTGAGCGTGCTGCCCCTGGCGGAGCATGGCTTTCGTCTCACCAAGCGTGACTTCCGGGATGCTCTGGCATTGAGATATGCATGGCCGCTAGCCAATACACCAGCAACCTGTGTGTGTGGTGAGCTGTTCTCAGTTGAGCATCAGCTATGTTGCGCCAGGGGCGGCTTCCCGACACTTCGTCATAACGAGATACGTGACCTGCTGGCGAGGGAATTGACTGAAGTCTGCACTGCCGTTTCGACAGAACCAGCGCTGCAACCTCTTTCTGGTGAGAGGTTTCCTCTTCGGTCAACGAACCGCCGAGAGGATGCGCGCCTGGACATAGCCGCTCGAGGGTTTTGGACCCGTGGGGAGGAAGCTTTTTTTGATGTAAGGGTATTTTGCCCAGATGCTCCTTCCTACGGGTCCAGAACCCTTCCTGCATTGTACCAGCAGCACGAGCGGCGTAAGTGGAACGAATATGGGCCAAGAGTCACAAATGTAGAAAGAGCCGCTTTCACACCTCTCGTGTTCTCTGTGCATGGTGGTTGTGGGAGGCTGTGCAATGTGTTCCTCAAGAGACTGTGCCAGATGCAGGCCGAGTCATCGGGATCTCACTATTCCCAGGTCATTGGTTTACTCCGCTGTCGGCTGTCTTTTGCTTTGCTGCGTGCTGCTGTGTTGTGCATACGTGGGGCTCGGTCACGGTACCACCATCCGGCGAGATGTTTTCATGATGTCTCGATTGCCGTGGCCGAGTCAGGTCTAGTTTGTTAAGTATCGTGCTGTGTCCTGACTGTGCATGCGGGATTGGTATGGCGCTTACCCTTTTGTTGCTGTTTTGTTGCTTTCATGCCTTTAAGCATGTAATTGTGTTCAATTGTTGTATTTCATGGAAAAACGATCTTTGCGTTGGATTCATTTAAACTATTATTTGTGTAGGGTTCCACTCCTTCATCTTGGGAAATTGTGTTTTGTTTGCCCAAAGAAGTGGCTTCATCATCATCAAAAAAAAAAAAAAATGATCATCATCATCATCATCATCATCATCATCATCATCATCATCATCATCATCATCATCATCATCAGTATCTGGGCGCTGCTATCGGGACTGAGGCATTCCTCGGAGAATTCAAAGAGACAAAAGTAGAAGAGTGGGTGAAACATACAGAGATTTTGGCAAATTATGCCGCATCAGAGCCGCATGCAGCATACTCTGCGTTGACCCATGGCTTAGTCAACAGATGGAACTATGTGTTTCGAACTATGTCTGTTTCTGCGGAGGACTTGGCGCCGTTGGAGCGGGAGCTTCACTCCTCACTTCTACCGGAGCTCGTGGGACAACCGAGCGTGCCTCTGAAAGACATTGATATTCTAAAGCTCCCGACACGGGATGGTGGGATGGCCCTTCCGGACCTCACGACTCGACCACGGTTTGAGCACCAGGGCTCCAAGCAAGTGTCCGGACCTATGGTGAAGGAGGTTCTGGGCGATTTCGCTAAGGATAGCGATCCAATTTCTCTCGCTGGAGATGTGCCGGCTTCTGCAGATAATGCTGACCGTGGTGGAGCGTCTCCCACTCCCACGATGACGGCAACGGAGGTGCAGCCGCGGGAGGTCGCTGGCAACTCAAACCCTGGACCGGATGTGGCTGCTGATGTTGCTGGTGCTGGTACCCCCTTTCAGAGGATGATCGATGAAATGCGTCACAAAAAGCGTGTCGTCCACACCGAAAACCGGGAGCGCGCAAAGGCAGCCAGGAACAAAATAGTGGACACGAGCGATGAGATGACGAAGCGACGAATAGAAGAACACACGGAGAAAGGATCATCCTCATGGCTGAGCGTGCTGCCCCTGGCGGAGCATGGCTTTCGTCTCACCAAGCGTGACTTCCGGGATGCTCTGGCATTGAGATATGCATGGCCGCTAGCCAATGCACCAGCAACCTGTGTGTGTGGTGAGCTGTTCTCAGTTGAGCATCAGCTATGTTGCGCCAGGGGCGGCTTCCCGACACTTCGTCATAACGAGATACGTGACCTGCTGGCGAGGGAATTGACTGAAGTCTGCACTGCCGTTTCGACAGAACCAGCGCTGCAACCTCTTTCTGGTGAGAGGTTTCCTCTTCGGTCAACGAACCGCCGAGAGGATGCGCGCCTGGACATAGCCGCTCGAGGGTTTTGGACCCGTGGGGAGGAAGCTTTTTTTGATGTAAGGGTATTTTGCCCAGATGCTCCTTCCTACGGGTCCAGAACCCTTCCTGCATTGTACCAGCAGCACGAGCGGCGTAAGTGGAACGAATATGGGCCAAGAGTCACAAATGTAGAAAGAGCCGCTTTCACACCTCTCGTGTTCTCTGTGCATGGTGGTTGTGGGAGGCTGTGCAATGTGTTCCTCAAGAGGCTGTGCCAGATGCAGGCCGAGTCATCGGGATCTCACTATTCCCAGGTCATTGGTTTACTCCGCTGTCGGCTGTCTTTTGCTTTGCTGCGTGCTGCTGTGTTGTGCATACGTGGGGCTCGGTCACGGTACCACCATCCGGCGAGATGTTTCCATGATGTCTCGATTGCCGTGGCCGAGTCAGGTCTAGTTTGTTAAGTATCGTGCTGTGTCCTGACTGTGCATGCGGGATTGGTATGGCGCTTACCCTTTTGTTGCTGTTTTGTTGCTTTCATGCCTTTAAGCATGTAATTGTGTTCAATTGTTGTATTTCATGGAAAAACGAAAAAAAAAGAAAAAAAAAAAATCATCATCATCATCATCATCATCATCATCATCATCATCCGCTGTATTGTTTGTCAGGGGTGCACGGTCGGCCCGTCACCGTCCAGTTCACATGCTTCGCGAGTTGGCGATGGTGGAGGGTCGGGTTCCTCTGCCGTGATTAGTGCTGCACCGAGCTTGTTTGGTGTGAAAGTATAATAATAATAATAATTATTATTCTTATAGTAATGTGTGGATTCACGTGTGTGGATTCACAGGAAGTATGAGTTACGAAGTCTGAAGAAAATGTTGAACGGCCTCTGCTGGGATGACGACTACACCATAGCTCAGTGGTTAGAGCATCGCTGGCTACAAGCAAGGGTCCCTGGTTCGAGTCCTGGTGGTGACAGTCAATTTTTTCTTCAGACTTTTCCCGTTTGTCTCTTTCCCTCAAACCAGTTTTATAAAATATATTATTCTTATATTTGTACTTTTAAATATTACAAAATAATTGAGAGGCTTTGAATCGTTTTTATCAAAATCTAAATATTTGGCGGGTTGGAAGGTGGGAATCATCATCATCATCATCATTATCGTCGTCTGCCTTTTTCGCGTTGACATCGACAAGCAAGCTTGGCTAGTCTTCGCTTAGGACCAAATGGAATAAAGAATGAGGAACGAGTGGATTAGATTACTACAATTATAGTACACCTAAAAGGCGCTAGAGTATGCACTGCATATGAAGGGTAGGCTGGTCACCTACATTACGCCTGAAACCTGGCAGGTCCATGACACTGAAATTTTACTACGCCCAAAATCACATGTTATACAGTCAGATCTCGCTTATCCGGTCCTCTTTTATCCGGATCCCTCGACATCCGGACGAAAATGGCTGGTTACAGATTTACAGCATACGTCATGCATCCAACATAACTGGTGTTCGGTTATCCGGTTTCCTCACCTATCCAGATATTTTTTGTGGAAAACGGATGTGTGCGGTTAACAAATCACATGCACCTCACTCAAGTGCATGCAGCGGATCCACTGTCACCTGTAACTTCTGACTGCATGCGCTTGCTTCAGAGCGTACTTCAACCATGTTGTAGTCAATAATGCCAGCCAAGATGGCACTTTTGGTCGCTGTGTGCAGGTCCAATAGTGGCACTTGGTACACTAAAAGTCGGTCGCTGGTGACGCAAGGCAGGTGATCGCTGAATCCGTGCAGTTTCTGTGTAGAACTGTTCGTGCATGGAATAATAGTCATTAAAAGCAGGTGGTGGCTAAAAACAGAGGTCGCTTACACCAGGTTTTGCTGTACATGTATGTGCAGCAGGAAACAGTGGTAAGGTTGCATAGGGTGAACATCCATGTTGCCCTATAACACCAGGAAACAGTGGTAAGGTTGCATAGGGTGAACATCCATGTTGCCCTATAACACCAGGAAACAGTGGTAAGGTTGCATAGGGTGAACATCCATGTTGCCCTATAACACCAGGAAACAGTGGTAAGGTTGCATAGGGTGAACATCCATGTTGCCCTATAACACCAGGAAACAGTGGTAAGGTTGCATAGGGTGAACATCCATGTTGCCCTATAACACCAGAAAACAGTGGAAAGGTTGCATGGGGTGAACATCCATGTTGCCCTATAACACCAGGAAACAGTGGAAAGGTTGCATAGGGTGAACATCCATGTTGCCCTATAACACCAGGAAACAGTGGTAAGGTTGCATAGGGTGAACATCCATGTTGCCCTATAACACCAGGAAACAGTGGTAAGGTTGCACAGGGTGAACATCCATGTTGCCCTATAACACCAGGAAACAGTGGTAAGGTTGCATAGGGTGAACATCCATGTTGCCCTATAACACCAGGAAACAGTGGTAAGGTTGCATAGGGTGAACATCCATGTTGCCCTATAACACCAGAAAACAGTGGAAAGGTTGCATGGGGTGAACATCCATGTTGCCCTATAACACCAGGAAACAGTGGAAAGGTTGCATAGGGTGAACATCCATGTTGCCCTATAACACCAGGAAACAGTGGTAAGGTTGCATAGGGTGAACATCCATGTTGCCCTATAACACCAGGAAACAGTGGTAAGGTTGCATAGGGTGAACATCCATGTTGCCCTATAACACCAGGAAACAGTGGTAAGGTTGCATAGGGTGAACATCCATGTTGCCCTATAACACCAGGAAACAGTGGTAAGGTTGCATAGGGTGAACATCCATGTTGCCCTATAACACCAGGAAACAGTGGTAAGGTTGCATAGGGTGAACATCCATGTTGCCCTATAACACCAGGAAACAGTGGTAAGGTTGCATAGGGTGAACATCCATGTTGCCCTATAACACCAGGAAACAGTGGTAAGGTTGCATAGGGTGAACATCCATGTTGCCCTATAACACCAGGAAACAGTGGTAAGGTTGCATAGGGTGAACATCCATGTTGCCCTATAACACCAGGAAACAGTGGTAAGGTTGCATAGGGTGAACATCCATGTTGCCCCATAACACCAGGAAACAGTGGTAAGGTTGCATAGGGTGAACATCCATGTTGCCCCATAACACCAGGAAACAGTGGTAAGGTTGCATAGGGTGAACATCCATGTTGCCCTATAACACCAGGAAACAGTGGAAAGGTTGCATAGGGTGAACATCCATGTTGCCCTATAACACCAGGAAACAGTGGTAAGGTTGCATAGGGTGAACATCCATGTTGCCCTATAACACCAGGAAACAGTGGTAAGGTTGCATAGGGTGAACATCCATGTTGCCCTATAACACCAGGAAACAGTGGTAAGGTTGCATAGGGTGAACATCCATGTTGCCCTATAACACCAGGAAACAGTGGTAAGGTTGCATAGGGTGAACATCCATGTTGCCCTATAACACCAGGAAACAGTGGTAAGGTTGCATAGGGTGAACATCCATGTTGCCCTATAACACCAGGAAACAGTGGTAAGGTTGCATAGGGTGAACATCCATGTTGCCCTATAACACCAGGAAACAGTGGTAAGGTTGCATAGGGTGAACATCCATGTTGCCCTATAACACCAGGAAACAGTGGTAAGGTTGCATAGGGTGAACATCCATGTTGCCCTATAACACCAGGAAACAGTGGTAAGGTTGCATAGGGTGAACATCCATGTTGCCCTATAACACCAGGAAACAGTGGTAAGGTTGCATAGGGTGAACATCCATGTTGCCCTATAACACCAGGAAACAGTGGTAAGGTTGCATAGGGTGAACATCCATGTTGCCCTATAACACCAGGAAACAGTGGTAAGGTTGCATAGGGTGAACATCCATGTTGCCCTATAACACCAGGAAACAGTGGTAAGGTTGCATAGGGTGAACATCCATGTTGCCCTATAACACCAGGAAACAGTGGTAAGGTTGCATAGGGTGAACATCCATGTTGCCCTATAACACCAGGAAACAGTGGTAAGGTTGCATAGGGTGAACATCCATGTTGCCCTATAACACCAGGAAACAGTGGTAAGGTTGCATAGGGTGAACATCCATGTTGCCCTATAACACCAGGAAACAGTGGAAAGGTTGCATAGGGTGAACATCCATGTTGCCCTATAACACCAGGAAACAGTGGTAAGGTTGCATAGGGTTAACATCCATGTTGCCCTATAACACCAGGAAACAGTGGTAAGGTTGCATAGGGTGAACATCCATGTTGCCCTATAACACCAGGAAACAGTGGTAAGGTTGCATAGGGTGAACATCCATGTTGCCCCATGACACCAGGAAATGGTGGACCGTGAAAGGTCTTCTGTTTGCTTTCTTGTCCACTAATATACTACCGAGATACTGTTGGGTCAGAAGATGCAACAGAACAATACTGACGGAAATCAGCTCTGTCACATTGGTGGGTAACGGTGCAAAAAATACTAAACTTTATGGCATTCCCTTCATTATTTTCCTGGCACCACATCTGAGCTTACCAGAGGTGAAAGAGGTGAAAGGTCCTCCGGGGTAGGGCAAAAGACCCAAGTGCCATCAGTATGTGTGGCACGTGTTGTGAGCTGCCTTTGGAGTGAAAAACCTGTCAGCGCCTTCTAGGTTCGGCCTGGTCCCATAGCTCAGTTGGTTAGAGCATTGCTCATGACAAGCAAGGTCCCGGGTTTGAGTCCTGGTGGGTCTGACATTTTTTTCTCTTTTTTCAGGCTTTTCACTTCCCCGACTGTTCACCTTAAATTTGAAGATTATCCCATTCCCATTTCAATTAATCCCTTTCTTTCACCTCTGGTAGTATGTTCCAGAAACTGACCATGGTTGGTCCCCCGGGATAGGGAAAAAAAGACCCAAGTGCCATCAGTATCCGGGCATGTTTTTCTCTTTTCAGACAGTTCACTTCCTCTGACTGTTTACCTTGAATTTATAGTTTATCCCATTCCCATTTCTAAGTAAAATAGAAGAAATCACAAGGAAACGAGTTATGAAGCAACTATCCACGACTGTAACAAGATAATAAGCAGTCAGAAAGTGCGATAACAGGGCACAAAACTGACATTCCCATTTTTTGTTATAAAAATAATGATAATTACCATATGTCCGCACCTCTAAAGCCTTTAAAGCCATTTATTCGATCATAAAACTAGTCTTAGTTATAAAGCCATGGCTTCAAACTTCCAGTCCAGCAGAAAGGGTGAACAAGTGGATGTAGACTGAAACTTCAGTGTGTACTTTGACTTTCACAGCATGGCGTAGTGGGTGAGTCACTTTTGCATCTGAAATAGCTAGGAAAGCAGCGGTGTTTCGAATATAAGGCCATGGCTTTAAAGGCGCTGACATACAGTATGAAGTTGTCGAGGAGACAGAAAAGATATAAACGCAATAACATTCAAAATTTAATACGGATGTTGAGCCAATGTTATCACAGATATATTAAAGGTCAATAATGTTACGAGTTATGACTAACTGTCCACCAATGTAACCAGATCATACATACAGTGAGTCAGCTAGTGTGATCACATGCCACAAAACACGAGAACTACTGACACATTCAACGACCTGGCACCTAGGTCCAACACATCTACGAGGCGCAAATCAACAACCTTCTAACTTGAAAGGCTCAGGTTAGGAAAGGTCCAAAGAGGAGAAGGAAAGCGCAACGAATATGAGCACGAGCTATGTCCCAGGGCAACAAAGAATGCTGAACGTTATTGCTTCCCCCAAACTACCATCATAGGTATAGCTGCAAGTTTAATTGCCATAATGTCTACATATGCATGCTCATGTAGTCCTTTCTGTGTGCTTTGCTCTTCTGTGTTGTGTGGGTGGAGTAGATGGCATGTAGGGATCAAGATCCAACATCCCGAGACAAGGGTGATGGTGACTCTCTAGATCACGTGCAAGTAGGATTTTTGATTGATCCTGATAAAGACTATCCACTGGAGCGACTATTCTCTGAACCCATTGCGGAGTTGATCAGGGCATGTGTTGATGGTGATCAGGAAGCCGTGCCTTGTAATGTTAAGCCAGGAGACGATGCTGAGCCTGGCTTTAATCCGCAGTATATCGATGTAGAGGCAGCTGGACTACTGTCTTCAACGAACCAAGTCAATGTCACGCGCATCAGTAAGGGAGAATGTAATTGGTTCTGACTTGTTTACATCATGGTTTTGCTGGTGACTACTAGAACTTTAGAAGAGTTGACTTCATTTTACTGAGGCCAGCATTTCACTATCAGTGCTCCCCACCACTCCACAACATACTCTCGCCTTACCCACTGCACTTTCACAGCACAGCATGACCCGGCATAGTCACATGACCTGGCATAGTCACACGACCCGGCATAGTCACATGACCCGGCATAATCACATGACCCGGCATAGTCACATGACCCGGCATAGTCACATGACCCGGCAAAGTCACATGACCCGGCATAGTCACATGACCTGGCATAGTCAGGACAATTCCTCTGTTGGAGTTAGAGAGCACTTAACTTAGAGGAGATGAAGAACCATTTAGACAATTTCTGCAGCTTAATGTCAGAACCAAACGTGTGTTTGAGCAAAACACCACTACTCACTACACACTACTGCCTACCCTCGTGTTTTTTCACCACTAACATTCAATCAATTTGGGGTTTAAGGTGAATAGCAGTGCAGATTGGAGTTCTAGGGGTTGGCCTCAAAAACACATTTGCCACTAGGACACATGGTTTTATAATTTTTCACTCACAAAGCGACTGTTCAGTACATGGGGTAGTGGTCTACCAGAGCAATCACACTCACGAATTCAACTACCACGAGGAAAAACAAAGACCACGATGGCAGGTTCAACGGAGTTGCGCAGAACAAGAGCAAATGCACGAAAATATTTGTGAGTGAAAAATACGTTTTTTGCACTCTTTCGCTACGCTCAGCCGTGAAAAAACAAAACTATTCTCAAACTCCTTTGCAGCACTATACTAGTAACCCAAACCTTTATACCCGTAGCTATGCAAAAGACGTTACTTTAGTAACGTCTGGCGCTAGCCAGGGTCCACACAGCTTTAATTCGGCATGCCTGGCGCTATTTCGTACATGTCCCGTACCGTACCATCATTCCAACAAGGATTTCAACTGCAAGATCATAACATGAAGCAACTTGGAAGAATGTGAATGTATGCGAAGTGTATCGGGGAATGCATGCAGGGCGATGGTGTGAGTTCGAATCCCATGTTATGTCTTGAAAAAAGGAGAAATGAAAAAGACGAGTAATTTCACGAAGGTTTTATTGAGATGTCACGAACAAATTCTAGTAGTGTCAGTTTTTTTCTTGGGGCTAGTAGTTTTCAGTCCGTGTTTTCGTTAAGCGGTTCTCCTTCCGGTTCTGAGGGAGCTGATCCTGTGCTGGTGACGAACGAGGTGAGTATAGCGGCGTCGGATATCGGATCCGCGTCAAGTGTTAGTAGGAAATCGGCCCGCAGATCGGTCAGTAGACCCAGATCTGTTTTACTGGAGCATTTCCAGCAGCTGGAGTTATCAGTAGGCCAGATGTTTGCTTCCATCGAGAGTTGTATGTCCCGATTTGATCAGGCGTCCGGGAGTTAGTCGAGGAGACCGATCCGTGGATATCGATGTTGAGGGCGAAGATGAGTCAGGCCCGAACAAGACGTCATCTCTGGCAGATTATGTGACTCGCTCTCATTCTACCTGAGACCCTCTACAGTTCTAACGCATACTTCTCCTTCCTAACATCAGCCCAAAGACACCAGCTATCTGTATAAGGTGCATTCGTACTGTTGAATTCGAAACAGGACGACTGACGACATATCCAGACATTACAACGGGAACAGGTAGGTTGGGACGACATTTATTAGAGACGGGACAAGAGACCAAGACGAACGAAACGACTACATGATGATTATTGACGAGTGAGAAAAGAGAGAGTGAGATCAAGTCTAAACGGCAAGATAAAGGGCCTGGGTAGCTATGGCAAATATGGGCGCGCAAGTAGCTACCCAGGCCAACGGAGCAAAAGGAGACAAAAGGTGCGTACGCAAGGGCATGCAGGCCAGCTAGAAAATGTACGGGAGGTGGTACCTAACATACCATCCCTCCATGAAAAAATCCCGCGTCCTCGCGGAGAGAAAAAAAAGAGAGAAAAAGATTTTAAAAAACGACTGAAGGAGAAAAAACACACACACACACACAACGCACGGGCCTCACAAAAGTGTGTACTAAAAAAAAGCACTACAGATCAAAAAAAGCACTACAGATCATTACAACCGTCAACGTTCCTGTACTACTCATACTATAGTGTGTACAAGGCCAATAACAACGGGCCCAAACGCCCCTTCAAAACATGGCACAAAAAATAACTATTGGAGTTCGACGAGGGACTTGAATTGTATTCTGATGACTAGTATTTTGCACGGCTAATAGAGCCTAGTTACACTTTAATATACGACATAAATAAGAGAGCGTGGCTCACCATGATCGGACCCCTAATATTAATGAAGGACACCCGCGCGCACACACACTAACAAAAAATTCACGAAAATAAATTTGACGAAGAAGGAACGCATACAAAAAAAAGAAAGAGAGAAAGGTAGCTGACCTGCATGGCTTGAACGACACGAGGTTGATATAGACGAGACGAGGTTGGCGTAGGAGAGACGAGGTTGATAGAGACGAGACGAGGTTGGCGTAGGAGAGACGAGACTGACATGGACGAGACGAGGTTGACAGACGAGACGAATGGTGGTTGAGGACGGCTGGGCATGGGATGATCTCAGGGTCGTGGGTCGATCAATAATCGGGCGCCAATGTTGAATTCGAAACAGGACGACTGACGACATATCCAGACATTACAACGGGAACAGGTAGGTTGGGACGACATTTATTAGAGACGGGACAAGAGACCAAGACGAACGAAAAGACTACATGATGATTATTGACGAGTGAGAAAAGAGAGAGTGAGATCAAGTCTAAACGGCAAGATAAAGGGCCTGGGTAGCTATGGCAAATATGGGCGCGCAAGTAGCTACCCAGGCCAACGGAGCAAAAGGAGACAAAAGGTGCGTACGCAAGGGCATGCAGGCCAGCTAGAAAATGTACGGGAGGTGGTACCTAACAGTACAGTGGCCAAACAGTCGGTGCTCACACACAACGCCCCTCAGTTTGTACACCCACTTCGGACAGATCCCTGTGCTGGAACGAGCTGAGCAGTATTCATACCCTTAGGATAAGTGAACTGATCCACCAGCGATTGTTTCGTCTACCTGCTCGCACCACCTGTGTCACCGACAAACTCGCATATGGTGTCCCTGCGGCGCGCAGTCACTCAGGTGAATGTTGCCCCTTAGTTGCTGCCGTCAAGCTATGGAATAACTTGCCCCACGAGTTTTAGAACCGCGGGGCGTGGAGCTACCTTAGCGGCCGTATCCTGGAGAGATATGTTACTGCTCACGGATGAACCCTGGCAATGATCAGCAAATTCAGATTCAACTCGGCTGAGCTGCTCGTTTCCTTGTTTTAATTGTATTCTATTTTTGTCACGCGTTCTATATCGCGTATGTTTTTATATCGCCATCAATATCCTGTTTGGCTGTTGTCACTTCGGCTTATGCGAAAGCTATACATGCTGTGTATATCTACATTGCATTGATGCGAACGCGGAGAAGCTTCTAATAGTAATAATAATACGAGTTTTAGTGTCCCGCAGATAATGCTCAGTTTAAGCACTATCTCAATTATGGCTGACCGGTCCACACAGGCTTAATTCGGTATCTGTTCATTTCTGTTGTAGGCCTTTCACGTGATGCATCCCATATGTGTAAGGAGCGAAAGCGCATGCAGGGCGATAGTATGTACCGTACATGTATATACACGTTTTTAGGTTGACAGAAAACGTGTTTCTACAATACAGGTTTTATCTAATATGTATATGAGCCAGAGCGCACTAAAACATGACCACAGCTTTCTTGGAAAAAGTCGAGAAAATCGAGATTTGAATTCCGCGGCAAAAAAATACGAAGTGCAGTGCGACGCGAGTTGCTGTTGTTGTTCCCCTCGGTCGACTGGAGTGTAACGGATGCATTTCTTTGTTGCAAGTAAGTTTATTTGTTTGAGTTTGTATTCCATGTTGCGCTGAGTCGCCTAAAACTGATCGCCATCGATGTATCGAAGGAAGAGCCTAATGTACTGCGGAGCGGAACAAGACGACATCCTCGCACTCCATGCGCAGGATGAAAAATTAATAATATTTTGTGGATCTGAGTCGGAAACAGAAGGAAGACGATGATGGCTACAGCGACGAGTCACTTGAGGGCGACACTTTCATCGAGCTAAAATAATTGATGCTGGTAGTCCCGCGATCTGCAGTGATGAGGAGGTCTACTCTGATGACAACCTGGCAAGCGATTGTCATCGGCACTGACTTGGGAGGTGAGTCGGCGGATGATTTGGCCAGAGTGCACAACGCTGCACATATCCGGGACAATGCCAGTACAGTCTGTGGTGCAAGTGCAAAACAATCAATGGACTCTGCTGCTCCCTCAAGTCAATAATTTGAGTGCCCTTATGCGGAACATCGCTAGCAGGAGCAGCAGGCAGCGAAAGCAGTACTCTCTGGTGAGCGGAGAAAACATGACATTGCAGATGGGCTTTGATGTGGGGAATATGAGTGCGACGCAGAGTATGCTGAGGAAGACTGTGTGCAACAGTGTATGCCTGAAAGTACAGGTCGTGTGTGGTGGAGAGGACGTGGAGTACTAACTTCTTCGGACGTCTACAGATGTTGACTATGTTTTGCTGGCAGTTCTCCAGTGGTGCTCCAACCAGGAGATATTTCGGACACCCAGCTCAGCTGCCTATAGAAAACTTTGGATGTGGCCGAGTACCTGACAGCTCATGCTATGACCCTGGACAGAGGAACTGACCCCGAAAGGATGAACCAAGGGACATATCAACTGTTTACAAAAATGACAATCCCATTGCTGTACATAGAATTTCACCATTTCAACAGTGCTGCATATTATACCATTGTAGCAACACTCAGACATGTCAGATCAATCCGAAACGTTCAGACAGTGAACATTATATGTGTTTGATAATTTTTGAACAAAAACTGAAATCGAATTTCTGGTCTGTGGTAATGTTTTAGCGTGCTCTGGCTGATCATATGTGTAGGGTTTCTGGAGCATCGTATGCGTTGAGATATGCTGGAAAGAAATAGGGGACGAGAACGAAATGCAATTACAAGTAGAATTCACGCTAGTTTTAAGAGAGAGCTTTTGAACCATTGATCCAAATAGCTAAGGAAGAAAAAGTTGAAGAATATATTAAAGAATGTAGAAGTAAGTGGCCACTTCAGGGCTTGCCACGACCATACAAAGCGTCAATAACGGTCATTTGGATTTGACCAATCAGCGCATGGCAAAACGGGGCGTTTCTTGCAATTATGGGGTGTTTTCTGAGCTGTAGTCGTTGGTTTTAGACATTAGGCCATTGTGGATTCGTGTTCAGAAGGTGTGTCTTTCGAGGGTTACCGTCTCGAATTTTTCGATTTGGCCTTCGTTTGGCTGAGATCGGATGGTGAAATCACTCAAACATGAAGACGTGCGAACATGTGAATGAAGAGAAAATAATAGTTTTCACTCACAAAGCGACTGTTCAGTACATGGGGTAGTGGTCTACCAGAGCAATCACACTCACCACCGTGGTGGTTTTCCAGAAATGAGTAGAAGCAAAAAACCACACTCGCAGCCACAGAATAGATAAATAGCCGAAAAACATCTAAATCCATCAAAGAACCGCCAGCAAGCGGGAGAAAAGGCCGTGAAATCAAGTGAAACAGCATGGCCAGTGGTGAGCATGGGTGACTGGGCAGCAGGGGAGCGCCTGAAAAACAATGACTCCCTACATTCCTAGCCGCGACCGCTCAACCGGGCTAGAGGAAAAACACGCCTTTCGGCCAAAAAACCTTTCTATTTTCATTAATTCCTGCCCCGCTGCCAGTCAGACCCAAGAATAGAGATAGCAAGGAATGGTATGTAATAACTGGTGTATGTCATAATCATAAGCCACACACATAGGCATAGATTGTCAAGAAGAACAGCGGACGACTCCCATGAAACCAGGGTGGGTGGGCGGGCAACTTCAACTACCACGAGGAAAAACAAAGACCACGATGGCAGGTTCAACGGAGTTGCGCAGAACAAGAGCAAATGCACGAAAATATTTGTGAGTGAAAAATACGTTTTTTGCACTCTTTCGCTACGCTCAGCCGTGAAAAAATAAAACAAATCGGGGACTGTAAACCGATAGAGAATTCCAAGACCGAGAAAATGAGCTATCGGTGGTGAGAATCGGGCAAGTAGAACTGCTGTTTTACTTTTTTGAAGACATCATGGTCGGCCGTGCATTCCTGCGCGCACCAACAAAACCTGGCAGCCGTGCGCATATCTGCAAGTGCAACAAGAAAGGGCCGAGGAGACAGCAAGCGTTCCAAGTGAAGAGTTTACCTTCGTGTTGACTCAAACTAAGGACTCAGGCCAGTCAGGGATCATACCAGTCACTTGTCATCATGGTCATGACTAAGGAATTCATTTGTGGCCAGGAAACTCCACACTCGCAGGGTGAAAGCCGCGAGGTCAAACAGAAAAGAGTGTCCTGAGCCGCGATCAGGAAACACTGAGTTCTACTGACAACATTGGTTAGCTAGGCGCGGCACAATCTTGTAGATGCCAGGACTCCAGTTCACCAGTACCTCGCGGATATATATTGGTAGACATGCACCAGCCACATGTCTACCTCACCCATCGCCGTCAACGTGTTCGTGTCGGCGACGCCTTCAGTGAGTGGCAAGCCATACCAGCAGGGGTGCCCCAAGGATCCGTTCTAGGCCCCCTGCTGTTCTTGATCTACACCATTGACCTGCCCTCTGCCTGCACCAACTCGAACACAAAGTGCAGCCAATTTGCAGATGACACGGCGCTCATCGCAACACACCAGAGCCGTTTGACATCGGAGTTGTCCCTGCAGTCAGCCGTTTCAGCTGCCGCAACCTGGCTGCGCAGATGGCACCTCCTCGTCAATGCCTCAAAGACCGTTACCTTGTCGTTCACACCAAACCACCAACTCAACATCACTCTTAATGGCACACCCCTAAAGCAAGTCAAAGAACACCGTCACCTTGGAATCATACTACAAAACAACCTCCAATGGAACTCACATGTCACGCACATAATAAACAAATCCAAAAAACTCCTTCACCAACTTCGTAAAACACGAGGCCAACTTAACACCCCCAGTCTGCTCGTAATCTACACCGCCTACATTCGCCCGGTTATAGAGTACGGCAGTCTCGTGTTATCCAACACCACCCGCACACAGAAGGACCAATTAGAACGCGTTCAGCGACGAGCAGCCCGTATCTGCCTGCGGATCCCCCTTTTTGCACCAGTCCATCACAGCTCACTTCTTCATCATCTCCAACTCCCCACATTAGTCTCCCGGCAACTCTTACGACAGGTTACTCTTGCCCACAACATCAAGTACATCCGCGCTCCCCTTCACCTGCAACAGCCTCACCTTGCACGACCAATCACAGAGCAGCCATATGCACTACGACACATGAGAACATACACATTGAGAACATCACACACATACCGACACACCAACTCACCCATCAACCTATCCCTTCACAATTTCAACCAACTACCCCCCGACCTGCGTGAAACAAATAGCAAGCATGCGTTTAAATCAATGGCGTCTAGCCTCATTCTATCATCCATATGCTCCTGTAGTAGCTCACACTGTACCCCATCGTGACCCCATCCCCCTGCAATGTGTTGATTTCCTTACTTGCTAGACTGATTTTATATGATTCTGGACTGATTTGAATCATATTATCTTCCTTATTGGCCATGGGCCATCGTGGAAATAAAGAATAATAAAGAATAATGTCTTTCCCCGCCATCAAACAACTAGATTCTCTTCGGCACTGGCTCTTCGCTGTACAGACTAGACCAGGGAGTCATAAAATATTGGTATTTTACGACTCGACTGTCCATCGCTGTATATCGATCAGCATGAACTCTGGTGCGTAGCCGCTACGACTGCACAAACTCTGTTGATCTGGCCTCCGCGGCCGTCGCCATTTTTAAAACATTTTGTATGGTCGTGGTCAACCATGCAATTACTTCCTCCGCGTCATTAAAATTGTCGCTTCCCAGAGCGATTTTTCGAATTTATTTTGTCCACTCGAAGGGCAAAGAAATCAGGTAGAAATTGAGGCAGAGCATTGTCGACGGACCAAGCTTTAGTTCGTAGCCTCCCGCTTTGCTGCACTTGCAGCTAAGGTCGACGTCTTCATCAGAGTGTGAGGCAGACCCTTCAGCACTAAAAAAATACGCTGAAGAAGTCGCGCGTTCAAATTCTAGTCAAGAAACTTCGTTTTCAAGCAATCCATGCCTCCAGGTGGCAGGTGATGAAGGCAAACTAGCATTTTTCAAGTACACTGTAACGACCTTCCAGCGGGATAGGGTAAGCAGTTCCGCACCTTCTTTCCTTGGCAAGCGCTTCGCTGACTTTGTGGGTGTTTTCAGACCTGCTACCTTCGCAGCAACATGCGCCAGAAGTAGCGCATTTTAGGAATTTGAGAACACTTTGTTCTTGCCATCGTCAACTTTAGCATTTCGTATTCAGGGGAGATACCAGGATTCTTATACCCGAGCTTGCAGTCCTGATAAATGCCCACGCAAACGGTGTGGAACTCCAGAAAAACGATATGCGCTCTGGGGCGGAATAGTGTGGAGTGCGATGAATTTGCTTGGTGCGGAAGAGAGCTCCGACAAAGTCCGAGACCACCACGGCTTCAGTAACAAGTAGACATTGCGCAGGAAGGCTCACACCAATGTTCGAACACAGAAAACAGCGATTCCGACAGTCTCTGATCAAGACGAGCCAAGTCACAAACATTGCGATGTGCGAAGCGACAATTTTAATGATGCGGAGGAACTTCAACCGAGGAAGTACTTGTATTATGGACTCAGATATAGCTTTCCCTTTTATTGATCTTCGCATCTTTTGAGCCACACAAGTTGTGTGGAATGTTGCTTTGCGTTCTTGAATCGTGGTTTGACCGTATTGTCCAATGGTCTTGCCAGTATCGTCATCGACATGCATGAAAGTCCGCCAACGTCCTTCACAGCTGAGACTTTTAGCTTGTGCTTATCTTGGTTGCGCTCACCTTCCCCTCCTTATGTTATTTCTATAACTTAGAACCTTCCACGTTGGAAGGCTGTTGGAGTGCGCATCCAAGATGTGCTAGAGCTGTTAGCCAGTTAGTTGTAGAACGTCGGTCAGTGTCGTGAAATGTTATCGCATGAGCTGATTGTTTAGTAACTGGTGGTGTTAGTGGACAGTATAGCATAACTTGTAGTTCCTTGGTCTTTCTCTTTTTGTATAAAAGGAAGTATTATCTTTTTTTTGTATTTATGAAACGTGATTAGTGCGTGGCGGTATTGAGTGGTGTTTTGTTAGTGCAAGAGCTTAGATGTGGTGCTCCAGGAATGTGGGAGTTAGATTTTTGATGGTTACGGTTGAAGTTTATTGATGTGTCCCATTTTGCTGGAATATGCAGGGGTGGGCTGTTATCATATTGCAGTTGTTGTTGAGATAATAATTATTATTTTGTATCCCAGACCAAACCAGACTGGTGATGCGCAATATTATGGTGGTGATAAGGCTACATCCCAAAGCGAAGAATACAACAAACGTCTATGAAAGAGAGAAGAACACAGAAAGTATTATAATGGTCGTGATTCATGGTTTTTTGGTGTTTGTTGCTTGGATATATAGGCTGGTAAGATCATCTTCAGAGGAGGATGATCAAGAGCAAAATGTCAGCTTTGTTAGTCATGATACTCTAAGCAAACGGCGTCGGCGGAAGTCCCTACATGGGGAACGAGAAACGGTAGAAAAGATCATGGTCGTGGACCGTCCCCGCACAGTACCTGATGCTTCTTTGAGGAAAGAACTGGTATCGATTACTCCAGCACCAGTTTCTGCAACCTTGCTAGCTGATGGTCTGCAAGCGTTCCAGGCGGAGTATAATTTAGAAAACGTTTGCCTGTGCACTGCGTTTGGATGCCGTGATATGATGAAGTCACACAAGTATCGACTTCAGGACGCGGCGTTTCTGAAATGCCTTCGACTGGATGATTCAGCCGCCGAAATGTACGAGCAGAGGCCACAGATAGTAAGGGAAGCGATGAATGTATATCGCTCCCCTTCAGATGGGAATCTGTACCACCTTCTCCTCGATAATTTAAAATTCCTGGCGCTATCCCGTACATGTCCCGTACCGTACCATCAAAGACAGCTGGCCACCTTATTCGAATAGGGCTCTCAACTGCATGATCATAACGTGAACCAAAAAATGCATTGGAACGAGGTCTGTCTCATTGTCCAGAAGACTACCAAGCAGCTACGTTCCCGCCAAGGGCCTTATCAGTGTTTAACCCTTTGCACGCCAGCGTCGCATATACGCGACGCTCAGAATGCACCCTGGATGGCCAGCGACGAGTATACGCGATGCCCACAAAGTGTAGAGTGTACACTACACATCACGGCGTATAGACGAGTGTTCAAACTTTCGTAACTAACGCAAACGGCAAGGGATTCTCACGAATGATGCATCGTTGGAAAGGTATTGGACTCAGCTTTCCACTAATGCAACGATCTTCGCAATAGGGCAATGTATCGCTGAGCGCCGACGATGTGAACAGCTGGAAATAGGGAGGTTTAGTTCCCACGTAACGGAAACGCGTACGTGAGTGATCCACGTAAAGTGGATGAATTACCACCCACGTTACAATGTTGTGTTTAGTCACACGGAACAAACAAAAGCATGAAGCGAAAGGCCCAAACCTTTTCAAAGACGAAACTACCCGGGCCTAAGAAGCTCATCCAATAATTATTTTGATTTCGTGCTTCCGAAACTTCTTCAGCTGATCACCCTCACAGCTCGCACTATGCGCTCCATTCTGATTTTCACCCACGTTCTGGCGGAACGTGGGTGAGCCTCCATACATGGTATGTCGTGAATCAGAAAACGTCTGTACGCGGGTCACTGATTATCACGTGGTACACACACGTAAAGTACCCACGGGTTACGTGGGACTAAACCTCCCTAATTTCAAATTTCACCTGCCGACGATCGACTCAAATCTTTTGCTCGTCACTTCGTGCATGCAGGGGATTTCCCTTGAGAGCAACGCATGCGTATTGGGTATCAAAAGAAGCGGTTTAATCTCAGCTTTCTCTTGCAGTTTGAATCGTGAAAATCCTTTGAGTGTGAGTAAGGAGACAATTTAGAGGCATGGTAGGGGACTTGGTGAGAATTTAGCAGTCCTCCTGGCGTGTCTTTTGAGCTGGAAACTATCGTGGTGTCTTTGTCAGATCCAGATCTTTCCAGCAAGCCATAGATCGTGAAAATCCGTCAATGTGGAGTGACAACGAGAGAGCTTGGAAGCTCAGGGCCCTACGCTATGCTTTTTTGCCTAGCTCATCATGCATGTTATTACAACTGATTGAAATGTTTTTTCCATTGATTGGCTATAGTGTTTTGCGTCGACCATGACGGCTCAGCTGCGGCAGTTGGCAGGGGATAAGTCACGGTGGAATGGCACCCCGCGGCGCTCATCTTCCTCTGCCGAGCCGCGTCCTTGACTTATCTCCTGCAGGGTGAACATCGTGCACGAACAGTCTACCGTCTTTCTGACATTGCCACTCGAACTTGACAATAGAAGCAGCTTTCCGTATGTGCAGTTACATTGAGCCATGGTGTTTTTAATGTTCGTTTAACGTAGGAGTTAACCGTTGTTAACAGTCACGTACCATTGCTTCGCTGTTGGCCTTTATAACGGGTTGCATAACCCTCCGTACGTGTGTGCACAATCTTGCTCTCTCTACATACTGCTGTGTATCATAGACCACATGCCCACGCTCTGCGCATGCGCAGATTTCCTGTGCGCACAACAGAGCTTGCTGTCTTTCCAGTTTCCTTGCCTGCAGTCAGCTTTCAAATTCTGACCCACCCTCCTCATCCCATTTCTTAATCTTACACTCCACTCCACATATTTTTAAACACACGGATGCGGGCGCTCCTCCGTAACTGGCCTCTCGCGCACTACTATTAAACTCGCATGGGTCATAAACCGCTCCTGCTCAACGCAGGCCGACCCACCAACTCGCATGGGTCACAAACCGCTCCTGCTCAGCGCAGGCCGACCCACTTGGTCATATACAGCTCCTGCCCTCGGTAGGCCGACCACACGATTCGTTAACGCGCACTCAATTGAGGCCAGCTACTCTGCCCGACATTCCCATTCTTCCAAACTCACTCTTGTGTCTTTTGGTGTGTCGCGTCCTGCACGCGTGTGTGTCTACTCTATACTCTAGCATGGGGAGTAGAATGTTAAATGACGGCTTTGAGCAGCAAAGCCAAGTTAGCCCACGCATGCACGTGTTTTGGCACGGTTCGTCACGCGGCACATGAATAAAAAATATTTTTTCCGAAAATGGATGAAAAAATAAATCTTGCGTGGCCGCTTTGCCCTGCCTCGTGTCAGCAAAGCAACTTCCTTGTCAACAATTTCTGTCATCCAGTTAGCCAAAGTGACTCAAGGTTGTGTTTTCTCCGTTTTCTCCTTTGTCTCTCCGCCAAGCTGTACAAGAGTATTAGTTGTGCTAGTCTGCGTAGACAAGCGCTGACTCGTGTGAGCTGGAAGCGCTTGAAAATTCACAACTTCAAACAGCGATCGATCGCGCTTGGTTGAAATATTTTATTTGTTGCGTGGGCAGATAGAGTAGTGAATTTCCTGGAGTTCATGAGGCCAAGCAAGAACTACTCGAAGCAGAGGACCAGTTATTTAGGCCTCGACATGGCGAGTGGCGTTGACACCAACTCAGAAATGGCTGTGATTACCTGTCAAAAAATCTAGCCAAAGAAGTAGACAAGGAGCAGAGGCATTTACATGGACAACGTACGATGGTGGTTTGCAACATGCTACTACTACTGGAGCGACGTTGAGTGCAGGGACGATCGTTGATCATCTACGTATCAGGTGTGGTTGTCAAACGCTTGTGGCCTTTGATGTGGATATGAAGATTTTATGCCCACTGTGCGTTCGTTATGCACCACATCTGCGGTGCACGTGGCATTACCCTATCTCAGGGAGAAATCATCAACCCAGTCATTCTGGGTAAAACTATTCCTGATAGCTGTGCAGGCCAGCACAAGAACCAGTACGCTGCACTTAACAAGGTGCTTATGTTCGTGTGCTTGATGGTCAATGGAATGAGTTCAACTGAAAGCAACGGTTCCGCAGGTCTTCGACAACCTCAGCAAGGTGGTCGGCCAGCAACAGTGGTGACGGTACTTGGCATAGAAGTCGACAGCGAGGACCAGGTGATGCGGCTACCTGACAAGAAGTTATTTGCCTTTCTAGCGGCTTTGAGTGAGTAGTCCACGCGCACTAGCTACACAACGCGGAAACTGCTGTCGCTGATCGGAACCTTGTCCTTGCCGCAAAGGTGGTTCCTCCTGGCAGGACCTTCATCCGGCAACTCCTGTATCTCAGCTGGACAACTCTCTCAGTCTCTTCAGTCAGTAGTCAACATCAACACAAAAGCTCACTTGGACATCGAATGGTCGCGCTCGTTTGTCGCAAACTGGAATGGCCAATCCTTCTTCTACGATGTCGAGTTTTCAAAGTCCCCTGACCTTGAGCTATTCACGGATGCCTCTGATGTTGGCTTCTGCGGTTTCTATCAAGGACAATCGTTTTTGGGGCAACGGGCCGCTGAGATGCAGCATGAACCTATTGTGATTACTCGCTTCCGAAAACTGGCTTCCACAGCCAACCAGTGCCTGGTGCCAACTCCTCCGCTGAACTCGCCGCTCTGATTGCTGCCAGCAATGATCTCATGAGCGACTCAGACCTTTAAGCCCGGTATTTGCGCACACATAATCTGATGTACCCAGTTTCGGCTATGGCCGAGTTCCGGTCCCTGACCGCTACTGCCGGCAGCTCACGGCCAGTGTTTGTGTTCGTCGACGGCGGCTACTTCTCCCGAGTTTTCTCGACTAGGATCCTCAACTGCAACCGGGTGAGCTCCCATTCTGTGCGCATTGGCGGGGCCACACTCATGGCTCACCGGAGTACAAGTGTCTGTGAAGCAGCCATATGCCGTGCAGGCTGCTGGCGAAGTGCAGCATCCGATCACTATGTCAGGCGTGCAGCCGGTATACCCTCTGTGCAATGGCTAGCAGAAAAGACTGGAACAGCCCACGCCCATGTGGTGTTGAGAACAGAAGTGAGGTACATTTGTAGTGTTGTACAGTGTTGTGCCTTCCGCTTGTTGTGCAGTCCTTGTGCCGGTGTGGCTCTGTGGGTATCACTTAGGGGTTTGCCATGGTTACTTGCAGGAAGTTATGCTAATGAGCGATGCCGTGAGAAATGCTTGGTCGTAAACACTGGTTTTTGGGAGGGTCAAATGCATTTGCCTCTCAGTGTTGTGCTGTACTGTCTCAGTGTTTTGACACCTGTATGTTGTTGTGTGGTTGACCCGCCGGTTTGAGGCATGGGTGGTCAACTGTGTATGTTGTATCGGTGTGTTCCCGTTTGAAGTTGCCGGGCCACCATGTGGTTGACCTGCCGAAAATGGAGGCATGGGTGGTCAACTGTGTCTATTGTATCGGTGTGTTCCCGTTTGAAGTTGCCGGGCCACCATGTGGTTGACCCGCCGAAAATGGAGGCATGGGTGGTCAACTGTGTCTATTGTATCGGTGTGTTCCCGTTTGAAGTTGCCGGGCTACCATGTGGTTGACCCGCCGAAAATGGAGGCATGGGTGGTCAACTGTGTATGTTGTATCGGTGTGTTCCCGTTTGAAGTTGCCGGGCCACCATGTGGTTGACCCGCCGAAAATGGAGGCATGGGTGGTCAACCGTGTATGTGTATCATTGAAGTTGCAATACGTACATTGCTGTGACTCGCCCGATTGCTGTTGCCGGGCACCTACGCATTTATTTGCCTACTTGTGAAGAGATATCTCTTCTGGTTTATTGCATAATTCTTGGCTCAATGTTATCCACGGTGTCGCTCGATGCAAAGTCTCGTAAATATTTATCAGACAAAATTGAAAAAAAAACTATGGCAAACCCCACTTCCTTGTATTCTATCTGCTTGGTGTACATGTGTCCACGTTTTGTACGTTTGGCACGCACATGCGTGCGTGTGTATGTGAGAGCGTGTCTGGATAAATGTGCATATTGATGTTTTGGTTGTTTTAAGTTTTATTGTGTGTATGCGTGCATGCATGTGGGTTAATTTTATTTTTGTGTCATGACCCGGACTCGACTCGTCGTGAAAGCGACCACGCAATGAGATTCAGCAGCCAAAAGCTGGGCTCCGAAATATTCTAGAGTTCTGTAAGAACCATGATTAGTCCTACGAAGGATTTGGCACTTTCGTTAGTTGAGCAATCATGGCTTACAACTCGTGGCCTCGAGTCACAAGTGTTGTCGTACGGCGGCTACACCTTCAGTACAAGTCGTCAGCATTGTACTCACTACACTGTTGAGCTTGAGGGGACCCTGCTTAGTCCTGCAAGGGAGCTGATACCTTTGTTAGTCGAGCAAGCAAGGCCCCTCTTCTCGCGTCGTACGACGTAAAGGGTCCTGCAAGTGCTTCGCGCACTGCGGACTCCGTTATCCCTTTTTTGGGAGAGGTCACGGCTTGACCGTGAAGCGCCCTACGGGGTAATGAGAGGGAAGAGCCTACGGGGCAGAAGGTGAAGGGTGACCCAATCAAGACACCATACGAAGGTTGCTCTAGCTGCAGCAACATCCGACAGCGTACTCCAGGCTCCGTCGCACGATCGACGTACGAATAACCTCGGACATCACTCATATTTGTAACTCTATCATGTAATGTGGGTGAGCGAGCTCCCCGAAGCTATACTAATATTTCCTACTAATTATTATATCACAATTATACTATAACCAAAATCACATAAAAGCCGCCTTCTTCCAACTAATAAAGTACCTTTTGATCGCTCCCCTTCAACCTTCGACTACCTTGTGTGAGCCAGAAAACAGGTGTGAGCTAGCAACTTGGATGGCGACTATATTGGTCGTCTACCTGGGTAGCCACTAGACTGATCTAAGCCAAGTCACAAACCCGCCAAGCGCGGCCATGACATTTGTGAATCCTTCCCGGAAGCAATTGCTGGTTTTTATGCATTCGTGTAATTACTCAGCGTTATTTGCAATAATAATAATAATAATAATAATAATAATAATGACGGCTACAATGCCCAACCATACCACAACAAACTGATCGGCTACATCATTGTATTGCAAAAATGTTTCCATCTGTTCTAATAACATGCATGATGAGCTAGGCAAAAAAGCATAGCGTAGGGCCCTGAGCGAAATAAATGAACTTTCTCTCTGCATGCGAGGGTAATACGACACCGTCTACCACCTTGATGACCTAGGCAAAAAAAGCATAGGGATGTTATAATTTTTTCATTTCTCCTCATTTTTTCAAGACATACTTGTAACCTAGGATTCGAACCCGCACTATCCCCCTGCATGCATTCCACCGATACACTTCGCATACATACTCATTCGGCCAAGTTGATTCACGTTATGATCTTGCATTTGGAAGCTCTATTTGAATATTGTGGCCAGCTGTCTTTGATTGTACGGTATGGGACAGGTACGGAATAGCACCAGGCATGCCGACGGCACAAACACACAAACACACACGGAATTAACGCTTTGTGGATCCTGGCTAGCGCCAGCCGTTACTGAAGTAACGTCTTTTGCATAGCTACGGGAATAAAATAAATTTAGTTCTGAACCTGAGCATGCAAGTGAGTGCATTGTGAGTTTGCGTTCACCATGACGTGGCCAGCACCCCGAATCAAGGCTTGGCGAAAATACAGCTAGCACACGCAAGGGGACCGAAAAAGTTCGTACAATGCGCTAATTTTGTTCATATCACGCTTGAAATTAGTTCGTCTTCACGAAAGTTCGCGGTACTGGGTCTAGGAGTTTGTCATAAAGGAATAATTTTGACTTGATTTCATGGCTGGCTAACCAAAGGGTTGTCCTTAGTTTGTACTAAAGGAAAGTTTGCCTTATCAGTGTTCGTCCTAAAGAGGTTTGAGTGTATACAAATATAGGTATTTCCACTGGTGTGGTGTCCGACTGTTTTTCAGGGCTAGTAACTGGCAAGGAAGATGATGGCAGTGATGAGGCGATTGCATACTTCATCAGCGTTGAAGAGGACTACCCGTTGGAGACTTTTGTTTCGCCACCTTTGCTCCTTATGATGCTTGCATGCCGGAGGGACGATCATGACGACCTTCAGCGTCTCTTGACAATCAACGTTGCCGGCACACAAGCATTGGATCCCGATTTGCGGCGTGTGAAGGCCGCAGTTTGGAACTCAATAGGGCCTGAGTGCGTTAATCATGTTCATGTGACTCTTCTCGTAAGTGTACCAAATCATTGATTGCCAAGTATACATTGATCATTGCTATACCATTTAACCCTTTGAGGGTCCATCGTTCGAATTCGAACGATACTTGACGATATTTTGTGCGTACCGTAAATCTGTCGTAACTCCATTGTGTTTAGTCCTGTTGCAAGTATTGAAATATTTAGATCGAAGAGGAAGCTCCAAGCTTTCCAATGGTGCAACGCTTTTGCGATAGGAGAAATGATGATAAAGATATGGCACTCGAAAGTTGAATCGCGGCACTAAATTGTTCAAACTGCTCAAAATCAATTTTTTGCCACGTGCTTTGGGGATTTCCTGTGGATCACGTGGTGTGCAGCCAGCTCATGACGTGTTGGTGTAATGATATAGAATCTACTGATTGGGATGCAAAAAATCCAGAGCTGTGCGAGAAACGACTGCGAAATGGCATTGGGACGAAATTTGGAAGTACTTCTTTCACCACGAGGCCGACTTTCAGCGATTCACTGCGCTCTGGGGCAGGTTTTGTGGCATCCATGGAGTTGAGCGTGGCTTCATTCTCTTGGCAGCGGAAAGAGAGTTTCGAAGAGCCCTAGGTTGTCAAAATCAAGCAAACAGAACTTAAGTTATAGTGGAAATGGTGGAGTGAACTGCAATTGCATATTTTCACCCGTTCATTGGCACATCAAAGGGAAGATGGCACTGTAGTCTATTACATGTACACTGCATGATCTCACAAAGAAATAGAAATTATGGAAAAAGGAGAAGGACAAAAATGTTGCGAGTTATGGCTAACTGTCCACTAACGTAACCAGATCATATACAGTCAGTGAGTGCGACAAAATGGCACAAAACTGACAAGGAGTGACATTTTGTCCTTCTCCTTTTTTCATAATGAAGAGTCAATGTTTGTAAGGACTAAATATCACCCGACATGGCCAATTATCACCCGACATGGCCAAATTTCCGATTTCGCTCAACGTTGGCTCCTTTTATCCCTAGGTGGACCACATCCACTCACTATGACAGTTTGGTCCAGAAACCCTCCGTTCTTTAGATATTGACCAAAATCAAAAAAATCGATAAAAGTACGAACTGAAACATCTTCAAACAAGGTACAAGAACGAGGGTTCACTGCTTCTCGCAATAACGCAGCGCAGCCAAACCAACTATGTTCTGTAGCTCTCCTTCTTTGTCTGCGATTCCCAGCACTTAGCCTTGACAAAGTGTCTCTGCGATCCAGAATTCTTTGCATCTGGAGAGCAACACTCAGCACCGTGAAGAACTCATACCCTCGACGGAATGGTTTCTGTGTCATTAGGTGCTTTCCTCGGATGATGGCAGATCTTCGGAGCGATGGCTACATCCCTCCCCGGGAAATTCTGGTTGTTGAGCAGCATCTTTCCTGTCATGTGCTGGATCCACCGACGCAGCAGCATCTTCTGTTCCCGATGCAGATAGTGTCACGGTACTCGCTGCTGTAGCAATAAGTGAAGGAGGAACGGACTTCGATTGCCCTTTCGCTGCTCGGCGCCGGCTGCCATCCTTGTCCACCTTGCAGATCTCCGGGTGGCTGTGATAATATTTCCACCTTGAGCATCAACAATGGATTTGACAGACACTTCATTGAGATACATGTACTTGTCTACTGAAGAGAAATAAAATATTATCTTTCGGTCTTCCCTCTGCAGCAATTCATCTCGCTTTCCATCCAATCTCGCTCCGATGAGCCCTCAGGTAAGTCTTCAGCTGAGCAACAGTCCATCCAGCAAGTGTCTCGCCCACAGGTGGGTCCTCATCATGGTACCAAGCCATACACAATGTGTCATCACTGCCCATCGGGCTTCTCCCTCCCTTTCATCATGGCACCAAGCCGTATTAACCATGTATCATCACTGCCTATCGGGCGTCTATCTCACCATGGAGTCAAGCCATACACAATCCTGTGTCATCACTGCCTGTCGGGCTTCTCCCTCACTCCGTAATCACTCATATATACACTAAATAAAACACACACGTGGTTACCCATTTATACACCACACAACGCCGTTCCCAATCGCTTGCATCGTGTCCAGTCGTCGGTGATCCGGTGTCTGTGCCACGACTTGGGTACTGGGTTGGTAATTTGGCACTGCGAGCTATTTCGCTCCTCTGCCGCGAGCATTGGTGACCGACCACCCGCCATGCCGCCCCCTGGACCTTTCCCATTATGTCTCCCTCTACCATGCCGCCACGCGCTGGCCCGCCTGGACACGAAGTTTCAAGCTATATATTGGTGGAAATCGATGGCCTCGACTCTGACAAATCTCTCAAAGCAGTGCTCGCGTCTGAGGCCAGCATCACCCATGTACTGGCCATGAAGGACGCCTCTCTGGTCTCTTCACAGCAGGATGCCCACATCGCTTCCCTGGCGTCAGCAACACCTCAGCCTGGCCATATGAATACGCTCTCAGGGTCCCAGCGTCACGGCTGCCCAGCTGCACATCAGGCGCAAGCCCAGTGTCCACCGTCTACCTCATCCAGTCTGACCTGGTACCGTTGTGGAAAGCCAGGCCATGCCACATGTGACACTGCCAAGGGCCAGTTCTGTAGCCGCTGTGGCAAGCCAAACCATTTTGCTGCGGCATGCTGCGCCTCGGACTCCGCCATCAAGGCCCGCACGTTCAGGGAACGCCGTCCCCACCAACACTCTGACCAGCACGCTGTCAACCGTGGCCACCACGCCATTCATTCGTTAGAGACTGGGGCAGAGCTGTTTTCTACCAACTTTCGGCTTCGCCCATCTACGGCATCCTGCCGTGAGGATGCCCGGCGCACAGTGCACGTCAGCGGCATACCCCTGACTGTCTTGGTGGATAGTGGTGCCAGTCACAATATCATCAATACTGATGACCTGGCAAAGGTTGCCCCTGGTGCAACACTTCATCAAACAGATGTGCAAATCTTTGCTTACGGCTCAACTACACCTCTTCCTCGTCTTGGTAGCATCACCTTCTGTGTTTCCTCCACTACCATGAGTGCGACGGCAATATTCCTCGTTATCGCACACGCGCCACGTACCGCTACTATTGTTAGCCGCGAGACTGCCATGCATTTTGGCCTCATCCAGCTGGTACACAGCGTCGAAAGTCCGCAACTGCCAGACGACCTTGCTGAGTACCACGACCGCTTCCAGGGCCTCGGCTGCATCAAGGACGTAGAAGCCCACATCTATGTAGACGGCAACGCCCGCCCTGTTGCTCACGCACCATCCAAAGTGGCTGTCCACCTCCAGGAGGATGCGCTCGCTGAGCTCCATGAGCAGCTCGCATTGGAAGTCATCGAGCCTGCCACTGGCCCCACCCCATGGGTTGCCCGAATGGTGGTCGTGCCAAAACGCAAGGGCAAAGTGCGCCTCACGCAGGACTTCCGTGACGTTAACGCCGTTGCAGCACGGGAACCGTATCCCATCCCCACGCTCGAGGAGACTACTTCCGACATGCCAGGGGGCACCGTGTTCACCGAGTTGGATATGAACAAGGCCTTTCACCAGATCTCGCTGGCCGAGTCATCCCGGCTTTTCACCGTGTTCCGCACGCATCTCAGCCTAATGCGGTGCAAGCGGCTCGCCATTGGTTTGGCTTCAGCATCTGAGATCCTCCAGCGGACCATGGACTGTGTGCTCGCGGGTCTCCCAGGTGTTCGCAGCGTGCACGACAATGTATCCCTCGACGGCGAGACGAACCAAGTCCACGATGACCGCCTACACGCCTGCCTGCAACACCTACGTGCCCACAATGTTACTCTCAACCTGGCGAAGTGCCAGTTTCGCCAAACCCGCCTGGCCTTCATGTCTCCCATCTACAGTCGCCAAGGCCCACAGGCTGTACTACAACACAAATTGAGCATTGCTGTTTTCACCACACCCAAGTCAGCTTCCGTTATCAAGAATTTCCTTGGTCTTGCGACATTCATGCACCATTACATCCCTGACATGGCCACCAAGACGGCACCCCTGCGGAAACTCCTTGGCAATGGCCAGCAGTGGGATTGGTCACCCGAGGCTCAGCCAGCATTCGATGCCACCAAAGCCGACATAGCAGCTGATCGGGCTCACGCCTACTTGACCGCACCAAACACACTCCCCTTTACATTAATGCCTCACCCGTTGGCCTGGGGGCCATCCTCTGCCAGTCTCCTGAAGCAGTCGCCCAGGATCACTCCGAGCTGAAAAACCAGTCGCATTCACGAGCCGCAGCCTGGTCCCCACTGAGCAGCGCTATTTGCAAACGGAACGTGAAGCCCTCGGCGTGAAGTACGGCTGCTTGCGCTGCTACTTTCCCTCTACACCCAGGTCACTGCACTTTCGTCACCACCGGGTTTCCGCACACACAATACTTTCGTCACCACCGGGTTTCTGCACACGCAATCGAATCACTGTTTGTTGTACTCCACTCCGGAGTAGAACGCAATTCTTCAGACAAGGATGGAACCGTAGGAAATATCACAACAACTAGAATATGGAACTCTTGGCCAAGCACAACAAGGAACAACTACAACTCGCAACTGAAATCATATGAGGTGTGAAATGTTTTCTTATAAAGATACAGCTCATACAGCGAACAGCCAATCAGCAACTCTGCCATATCCTCCCCTGCCGAATGTTGGTGATGAGGAGGACACCGCCTATACCATGTTGGTGAGGAGGAGGATATTGCTTGGCCCTCTTTTCCCAATGGCCTCCTCTTGTCTGACATCCAAGTCGCCTCTCGAGCAGACTCAACACTCAAGGCCGTGCTGCTGTCACTGCAGACGGGCATGTGGGACGACAAGGCAGTGGTCATCCGCCCGTTCTACACACAGAGGCATGAACTATCCGCCACCTACGGTCTCCTGCTCAATGACCATCGTCTGGTAAATTCCACTGTCTCTCCGAGTACGGACACTTCACTTGGCCCACTCTGGCCACCAAGGCATGATACGGACCAAGCAACGACTCTACACGAAAGTCTGGTGGCCTGGCATGACGTCAGCTGCGGAATCCCTCTGCCGCCAATGCCTCTCCTGTCAGGCAAACACTCCAACAGGCCCATACAGGCCGGAATCCCCCTGACCCCACCATCGATGGCGCCATGGCATCGGGTGTTTGTCGACCTGTATGGTCCCTTGCCAGGCAGGAGCACACTCTTGGTTGCGGTGGACTAACTGAGTAGCTAGCCAGTTACTCACCTGTTCAACTCCACTCCCACTACAACTGGCTTCCTCGCTGTACTCCGCAGTGCCTTCACAGTTTTTGGCCTGCCAGAAGAAGTGGTGTCCGACAATGGCCCCCAGTTCCGCTCGGCTGAGTTCAACCGTTTCCTTGCCCAGATGGGCATCGCCCACCGTTCCACACCTCCTCTCTCGCCCCAAGCCAACGGTGCACTCTTTCGCTACGCTCAGCCGTGAAAAAACAAAACATATGAGCCGCAATCAGCGAAAACAACCCTTAAAGATTTCGTAATTTTTCGAGAAAAAGGTCAATTTGTGCCGTTCAACGATTTTTAGATCGCGCTGCAAACAGCGTGACAACTTCTTGAACTCCTTGCTTAAAGCAATCTATTTTGAAGTTGAAGTGGTGTCGAGTGACGACTCCAGTGTTCCTTGATCTTGTTGCGATGGCTGCGGACGCCTCAGCTGTTCGCAGAGCACACACGGCAGTCATTGTGTACAGCTAGCTCGAGCCTGGTGGGAAGTAGCCGCTGAAGTTCAGAGTGAGGATGAAACGTTATTTGCTTCCGACATCGATGTCGACAGCGAGGCGGAATCGCAACCGTCATCTTCTGCTGCGATGCGGCTCAAGGTGGCCGATGACTCGTCAGAGTCGGAAGATGAGGAGTCGTCACCTGAGATAAATTCTGAGTCTGGGGCTAGTGACGGCAGCGACGTCGTGTCTTCAGCTGCGGAGGAAGAAATGGAAGACGAGATTGCGGAACAACTCCACGCAGGATGAAGCTGCGAATATGTCAATCATTTCTCCGCACTGATCAGCTATTCTTTGTCATTATAGCTGCTTACTGCACTATTTGAAAAGTATTCAAGATGCCCACCCACCTTTCGAATGCTGAATATTCATTGTACACATACATCGTATACATACATTGCACCAATTATTTGGAGTACATATTGTATATTGGTGTATACACCCGTTGAGAATCGGAATATTGAACCTTTTCTTGGCTGAGGTCCTTCAGTAGATGTGTTTCAACAAATTTCTAAGCAAAAATGAATTTTGAAAATTTTGACCCTAAGCGTTCAGTTTTCGCTGGTTGACGCCCATATTTTACAGACTGCAAGTGTTGAGTTTCGGAGAGAAAAGAGCAGTACGTGGCATGTGGCTCGAATTTCCTAATATTTTACAGACAGCCCCTAATTTAAGAAAAAGGTCATATTTTCATACTTCGGTCTTCAAAGTGGCTCAATTTGATTGGTGAAAAAGGTTTAAAAAAAACACACACACCAGAGAGTTCTTTCTTTGCTTGATAATACCTCCCGAGCGATATAAAAACAGATGTCAATGTGTCTCCCTGATGTACCAGCCTGCTATGCCGGACACCACTAACCATGCTGTATTTTGCTACCCGCCTACCACAGATGTTCAGTGTATTATGTCTCGAAACAACCTGACACCCATCACAATCCGTTTCTCCCTTATTTAAACTGTATCTTCTTGTATTCAGATGCGTTCATTCTTCTGCCAGTGCACTTCTATGCCGCTTTTTTGCCTTTGTGCCAATTATGAGGCACGTAGCCGCACCTGCACAAGGTCTCAAGACTGTCTTGGACTTGTACTGCCACAAGCCTCCTCTCAATTTGGGTATTCGTCTCTTTCTTTTTTAGCCTCTGACCGCTGGAACTCAGTTCCAGCATCGGTCCGCATTGCTGCTTCACCAAGTAAATTTGGTATCGCAATCCTAGATTGGCTAGGGTACCCTGTAAGGAAACCATAGGTCTGTGGGGACTGCCCTAGAGAAATAAGGATAAATACTAATATTGCACAACACTGGCCAACGGTAATGGCGTTCTACACCTAACTGGCAATCAGCTCTAGGACATCTTGGACGCGCACTTCAACAGCCTTCCAGCTTGGAAGGTTCTAATGTTATTGTATGTGCAATGTTATCGCATGAGCTGCTGATTGGAAAGTAACTGCTGGTGTTACTGTTATAGTGGACATTATAGCTTAAATTGTAGTTCCTTGGTCCTCACTTCTTCTTATACATTAATCCTTGTCTCTCCACCCGAGTCTAAATAATAATTAACACAAGCATCTGCATGCCGCACTCACACAATGAGCAACCAGTTTGGGGAAGAGGAGGGTTTGTCAATTGCTTTGCCAGGCTCTGAGTGAGTGACAGCTTAGAGCTGTGTGAATATGTGTGTATGGCAGCTGGGCAGGGCCCTGCTGCGGAGGCTGAGTGAGCCGTATGGAGGCAGCCGGGCAGGGCCCGGCTGCAGAGGCTGAGTGAGCCGTATTGAGAGGTTGAGTGAGCCGAGGCTGAGTGAGCCGTCTGAGTGTGAGAGGTTGAATGAGCCGTATGAGAAGCCTGGTAAGCAAGGTTGACTCCCCAAATAGAGAACCTCCTATTCACTGTTAAACTGTAGAGGGGATGCCACAGACTGTGGACAATAGTGGAGTGATATTGAGTTACTGAGTGTACAATTGGTACATTGGTGACATTCAGTTATGCTCTGGCACCGACAATAAGTGAGCTCAGTCTGTCTGATCAGCGCTTACCCAGGGCCGGTGCTGCCAGCTTTCATGGCAGTTTGCATGTGGACTTCCGTCACGCGGCAGTGCAAGGCACGGCCGAAGTCTCCCCAGGAATGGACGGAAGACCACGCATGGGAGTGGGCATGTGATCGGCGGTAGGGTGGCACGAATGGAATCGCTTGAAATCTTGCCGGGAGAGAGCGTCAGCAAGGATGTTGGTAGTTCCAGGTATGTGACGGGCGGTGACCGTAAAGTTACCCTTGGCGCAGATGAAGAAGAGCTGCCGTAGGAGTGACATCACATTAGGGCAGCGACTGGTGCCAGACTTTAGAACAGCGGCGACAGCTTCGTTGTTGGTATGGAAGCGGATATGCTTGCGACACCACTGGTGGCCCCACGTAGCACATGCAATGCAGATGGGATACAGCTCCTTGAACGTAATGCAGAGAGGAGTGTGTTGTGGTGACCAGGTGTCAGCAAACCAATGCGTGCCGTAAACTGCGCCGTGCCCGATGGCGCCAGATGCATCAGTTTCTATCAGGATGTCGCTGGCCAGCGTCTCCTGGAGATCGAGGAAGAATGACTTGCCATTCCAGCCATCGAGTAGGTGAGACCACCAAAGCATGTCCAGATGACATTCCGGAGAGAGGCTGATGCGGTGGTAGGGCTTGGAAACGTTGCGTGTGGCATCATACAGTCGGCGCATGAATGTACGGCCCAGCGTTATGACGCGGCTGGCAAAGTTCAGCTTGCCCAACAGCTGTTCAAGCTCCCGTAGACGGCAGGATTCGCGTTGGCGAACGGCCACTAGTATGGAGCGGATGTCGTCAACCTTGTCCTGTGGGAGACGAGCCACTTGAGAAAGAAATCCACTGCCAATGCAGACACAGCAAGAACTGAAATCAGGAACAGTGGACTTCGGAGAACAATGAGCGTGTGAGAGTTTGTTGGGAACAGAGCATGCGCCTTCTGTGTTAACATATTTTTGTGCATGCGCAAAAATCATTAAAAAATAATAATGCATCGACTAAGCGCCACACGGCTGTTAGCTGCACTTGGATCGCGGCAACTTAGTTTTCTGCACGTGAACCATGCGAAATCAATGCATGCTCATGCATAACCAGTCAGCTGGCCTGCTCGCCCAAGCATTTGACAGGTATCACTTCCATCAAATTTGAGATATCGCTTCGTTCTAAGTCTCAAAACAGTTCTAAAGTCACCAAACCACGCTGGTAATCGATGGCTATTCAATGTTAACATCTTCAGAAGACTTCAGCCGTTTCCGGAGAGTTTGGGCATCGTTGCCGTTATTTTCCATGGTGTTCTTCTTCCTCCTGTCTGGAGCTGCAATTGCATCCTGGAATTATTTGAAAGGTATTTCGTGCGGGCTGTTGGGGTTCCAACAGGCATAAACTGAAATTGTTATAGGATAACTGGTAACTTTCACCCTTCAAGGAGGTAGAGCAATGAAATTTTTTGTGGCGGTCGTCCAATTTTTGTGGCGGTCGTGGCTGTATTTGTGCACTTCCGAGGCTTTCATTCTGCCTGATACTACTCTCTACCGTATTGGAATCGTTGTTTAGGCACCTGTAGCTGTCTTGTTTGGCAGATCTGCTGTTTTCAGTCACTTGGGACACTTTGTCTAGCCTATTTGTCTTTCGTTCGTGCCATCTATCAGTTTTGTGGGGTGCCTATTGTAGGCCTGCATTTACGAAGTTCTCGAGTAAGACCCTAATTCTTGACTGGAGTCATGACTTGAATTGTATTTGCTCGGCGAGCCCTCGTTCACGCAGTTGTCCTTATCGTAATAGTCAATATTTGCTTGCTGGGCGGACTAGCGGCTAGAATAGGTATAACCGAATGATCCAAGTGTGTACACGATTATTGTTTCCATCATCGTGAAATGAGCGTTGTGGAATTGCAGTTGTCTGCCTTTGGCACTGAGGAGAGTTGATTGTTACTTCTACTCACCAATGAAGCGATCATCAGCTCTCTTTGTTCTAATTATTAAGAGGACATACCGGAATCGCAATCAAGTACAGATTATCATTAGGCAAACCTCGCCAACCTCCAGCAAGAGTCGAAGATATTTTCTCCAAATGCAAAGAAAATCTTTGTGAGTTTGTGACTTGCATTTGCGTGCATACATGAGCAAGTCATGGACCACAGCACGTGCGCGGTTACCATGCCATCTCGATCCGACGCCATCTTTCTAAGTTGCCGCTTCTTGACAGCCGTGGCCAGAGTTCTAGCCATGGGGGGGGGGGGGGCACAGCGCCCCGCTACTCTGTTTGCCCCCCCCCCTTGCGAAAAAGTGCCACCCTCCTACTCATTTTCCGATTTTTGTGTTTTTCATGCCATTCAACGAAAATGCAGTCGAAAGTCAGCAGTAGACATGCTAGAGGGTTCATAAAAGGCACATTTTGTCTGGGGTGAAGTCAGGTGTTTGCCCCGTACGTTGCATTTCGCATTCCAAGACAGTTATTTTGAAAATGGGAAAATGTATTACGGGTAACTGTTTTCCCTGCCCCCGCCCCCTACTATTTCGACCTGGCTAGAACCCTTAGCACCATGCACGAACTGATGGAGGTGCTGGTGAGAAGGAGAGCGTTGTGCCAGCGTCACCTTGCAGTGTAGAGAGTGTGTGTGGGCAGGTGTGTATTTACAACCATACGAATCAACCATAAGTACAGCTGCAGTGGAGTCTTCAACTTCAAATTAAAAAAAGGTAATTGAAAGAAAAATAAAATTGCCCGTTTCGGGATTTGAACGTAAAGTGGTCGCAATAATACTCTCTAGGGGCGTGCGCATTATGCTCAGGTGCGCGTTATACTCCGGAAAATGCGGTAATATAAATGTACGCTTGGGCGTGGTGGCGCACGCAACGGCGAATCCCATAGGCAGCGCAACACTAAAAGGGGAAAAGATAACAACAACATATTATTAGGTGGAGGTAAATGGTGACGAACTCTGCGCGCAGTGCAGCGCCAAAAAGGGGCAATGGCAGCAACACTACATGCATTACGATAAATGCATGAGGTGAAAAGCTGATAAATATGGTGGTAAAGACACACCCGGCAATATGGCGGTAAACACACGCCTGCCCACACACGCTCTCTAGGCTGCAAAGTTCTAGCACAGAGCTCTCCTTCTCACCACCAACACCATCAGTTCGCGCCTGGCGCCTGGTCGATGCATGGTTGGCGGTATCCGGCATAGCAGGCTGGTACATCAAGTAGCGCATGGCACATAGAAGATGACACAGCAACGACATAGCTCGATTGCGACGTACGTTTCGTCCCCGCTGGACTCATCAGGCAATCTTCTTCTTGGATGTCTTCATACGGAGCTTGACTCGGGTGAAAAGCTGTTCGTGTATGATGTTAAAATGTGCAAAGATATTGGCTGCCTCCAAAATTTGGACCATGTTAAGGGAAAGTGATTGTGTTGGTAGTGTGCATGAACTGATCAAGATTTTGCCATTCATTGTTTCTGTTGTAGGGCGCTCTCATGACGGTTGCAACAGCATTTGAAAGCAAGCGATGTGCTGAGTTGATGTTATCGTATGATGATGCTTCTTTGTCAGGACATTGCCCTGTCTTTGGAAATCAGTGTGGGGATTGTGAAAAGAAGGTGAGTACAGTCAACTTTGCGAACAACAGATATAGCGACTGTTTGCACCGGTATTCTCACTCACAACACAGAGTCTGAGGTTTATAGAATATTATCACTAGGAGAAGACTGTATCCATTGCAAACTAATTGTTATCACTCCCCCCTCACGTGACCGCGGACTCCTGCATATACACGCACACAATAACCACACAACTGTTTGGGGATAGCGCGCTTCTTGTATTATGCCAAACTTGACACGCTGAGTCCAGCTTGACCTCAGCTGAGTCCCTAACTGCCATTTACTGCTCTAACATGAAGCCGTGCCTGGAAGAAGGGAAAGAGCGAAAAGAAAAAAATTCTGGCTTTCTGCAAGCAATAGCAAGTAATGAGTGCCGGCTGTGTAAAGTCGCACAACCATGAAGTCGACCGGATGATGGTGAGTGTCCGGCACACCTCTTGCTCTGCTGCTCCACCTGCGCATACCTGATACCGTGGTGCGCTTACGGGCGGGCTGCCTGGGCCCCATATGCCTCCCTGATGCACCACGGGGTGCAGTCGAAGCACCTGTATCACTTCGGTGATCCAAATGCGAATGCAGCCTTGCCGGTCGCCCGCCGGCCTGCCGCCTACGCGACCAGCCTGAGACTGGCCCTGCCGCATTTGGCGCTTCTAAACGCTGCGATCCGGTAGACAGCTCACTGAGCTGCCAAATACGTGACTGGCTTGAGGACAGTTCCATACTGCACGGCAGGGCGCCCAGCTCGGTTGCACGCCGTAGCGGCGTGAGCTGGGCGCGGTGAGGGTTGGTGATAACTACAGTTTCCTCCTTCCTCCTCCGGAAACTTCCATTTATCACTCCCCCCTCACGTGACCGCGGACTCCTGCATATACACGCACACAATAACTACACAACTGTTTGGGGATAGCGCGCTTCTTGTATTATGCCAAACTTGACACGCTGAGTCCAGCTTGACTCAGCTGAGTCCCTAACTGCCATTTACTGTAGCGAGACGATAATTATAATATCAAACTGATTTAGATTGGGAGAGCATAATTATGTCGGCTACAAGAACACTGTTATCATACTGTTGACTGTTGGTTGTGGACAGACCAAACTACGTGGCGACCACCATGAGGTCTAAAGGAAAGAATAAAGAAAGGTGGCTGTGTTCCACAGCTAAACCAATGTGTGCGCACAGGCAGTAATGTGTACGCGCAGCAATACAACAAATAGAATACACCAAAAGGGGCGAAGAAGCTACAACTACATTTCTGCACTTGAAGTGTGCAAAGTAGCGTGCATGGAAGTCAATGCTGAAAGTAACGTAAACTAGCTTCCATGGAAATAGATTGTGCATGCAAGAGACACCATAAACAAGCTTATAGTACACACTGAATGGATATGGAAAGCTCGCATGTGGGGTTTATCTATATTTAGACTTAGAGCAAAACAAGCATACGTACAAGCGTGCATAGATGCGATATGGAACCTAGACATAACGGGCACAGATCCATATAGGGCGCAGATCCATACAGGACGTGGATCCATAAACGGCACAGATCCTACTTTGAAGTATAAGGGAGTTAGAGAGACATAAACTACTCAATATAATACAACAATAGTATTATACAAGAAAGATTCGCGAATGGTGGTGCCATTCGCGACACTCCGGGGCCAGGATGGCATTGACGAACCGCTGTCGTACGAGGGGGGGGGGGGCGCTTAGCTGGTGTTTCAAGGTTACTAGGGGGAACAGCAGGTGTTGAGTCTTGATGAATAGCAAGAGCAGGAGTTGAAGCGGTTGGCTGACATTCGGCGTCACACTCAAGTGGATACAGAAGTTGCAGAGGTCGGTGCAGCTCAGTTCCATCTGCTGTCGACACTATGGCAGAGCGCACCAATTCATGAGGACCAACGTGCAGCTTCTTGATACGTGCCGATTTACAAGTTGCCCTGGGGGTATTGTCACCAATTAGTGTTACTGGATCGATTCTGGGCTCGGCTTTGGAAGAGCGACTCCGGTGATGCTGTCGTCGGGTGCGTTCACGGCGCAAGCTTGACAAATAGTCAGACTGCATCTCATCGGAATTCACAGCTTTCCAGTAAGCTTCGTTCATCCCTGAGTGTGCCAGTATGAACTGTGGTACATTATCGCAAAGGAAAGGGGCTGGGGCACCACCTGGAGGCTGACTCCAGAGTTGTTTAGCTCGGTTAATTTCTGACGCAGTGACAGGACCAGATGGTGACTCAGCGGCTTTGAGTAAACTGGACAGGAAACATAGGCAGAGTGCAAACACAAGCACTAAGGTACTAAATGATGGAAACCTAGTGTAATCAATGCCAAATGGTGGGTTAATATGTGCATCAGATTTCTTTTTCTTTAGTGACAAGTTAGCTAGGCCATGAACCACTGAATCCTTTGAACCCTGATTTGGAACTTCCTGAGCTACATGTACATACGAAGGGCCCTCCCCAGACGGCAAAGCTGTAACCGTGCAGGTGTCCTTGAGCCATTCTGGAGAGACGAGAGATGAGTCTTGAAGGAATGATGCTGTGACACCACGCGATGGAAGACCTGCTGGGTTGTTTTGGACGTAGCCCACAGTGAGGTCGGGAACTGATTTGATAGCATCGACACGGTTAACGGACACGGATTGACAGAACTGGTCCACGACTTGACTATCACTACTTGAAGTTGTGGCTGTGCCGATCTCTTCAAAATTCCAAAAACGACTGATGTCAATGTCGGGCTGTGCGTCACATGAGAGAACCAAAGGACTACTCGGCTGAGTGATCTGGCAAGAGACTGGACCTGTGCGGATGAATCCGACAGTAGACTGAATAAGGATCATACCGTCACCCAAGCGGAGATGCTGATCACTAACTATGTCATAATAATGATCAAGACCAATCAGAATATCGATAGGTAAGTGTGATGCGTCAGATAGAGGCTCTGCTAGTGTAAGGCTCTTCAAGGTGGGAAGGTGTTTGGAATCCACTGGCCACTGACGTACAGGAGCGGTGATCTGTGGGTGGGTGTTGGCAACCATTGTGAAAGGTGACCCATCAGTTGTGGAAAAGGTGACGCGGACAACATCGCTGACAACCGATTTGCGTTTCTTACTACCGATCAGTAGCTTCTCCTGTCCAAGTACGGTAAACTTGGCTTTCTCTTGAAAAGACTGTGACACGAAGGATTTGTTTGAACCCGTGTCGAGGAGTAATCGGGCTTGCAGTGGTTGCTGTTCCGTACCATCGCATGTGTTCATGTTGGTCAGTGTGACAAGTGCTGTTTGCATGATTGTGTTGGAGGTAGGTGTACATACTGTTGTACATGCTGAAATTTCATCTTGCTGCTGGTCTTGTGCTGCGACCGATGTATTGGTGTGTAGTGTGTTAGTGGGTGAGGCAGCTACCCTAGAAGATTGTGGTGAGCTGACGTCACCGGCGGCTGAACCAAACTTGTCCGGGCAGAGACTACGATGGTGTTGATAACTCCGACAATGATAGCAATAGCGAGTGCTTTTGCAAGAACCAGTGCTATGGCCAGCGCCAAGACAGAGAAAGCAGTGGCCCTTGGCTTGTTTTTTCCGCGATTCGATGTCAGGGTACTCTTGGCACTCATCAGAAAAATGCGATTTTTTGCAGAACACACATTTTTTGGCAATGGATGTAGTTGCCAAGACGTGGGCTGACGAAGTGATCGGGTCACTGACTCGGCTACTGGAGGTGAAGGGACCTGAGTCGGAGGGTTGTTGAGATGATTGTCGGTCTGCAGCTTCATGGGCTACAACATACTCTCGAAGGTGAGTGCATAAGCTGGTCACGGTCCAATCCGATGAGCACTTCTTTAACTCTAGCTGGGCCAATGTGTGACGTGGTAATTTGTTGGTGATAATGGATATAAATATCGCCTGAGTGATGTTCTCACCAAGGGCTTCCAAACTGCGCATGTGGATATCCACCTGATCGATCAAGGTACGAAGTGATGTCGTCTGGTTACTGGCTGGCTGCAGATCTCGCAGTGCAGTGTAATGTGCATTGATGCATGTTTGCTTTTTACCGAAACGATCAGATAACAGTGTTTCGGCCACCTTGTAATTGGCACTGGACAAAGGCAAGCCTGCAATTGTATCGAGTGCAGGACCTTCTAAAAGACTCTTTAGGTAAGAGAATTTCTCAACGTCAGACAGGTTACGGGAAGCAATCGACGCCTTGAACATGTCGCTGAATTCAAACCACTTAAGTATATCTCCAGAGAATTTTGGGATGTGCAACTTTGGCAGGCTTGTTGTATGCTGTTGAGGTGTGCTGCTGCCTGGCATGTTCTGTGTTAGAACTGTCGACTGGCTTTGCTGTATGTATTGCTGTTGTTGATTTGCCATGGCTGTTTGGGCAGCAATGAACGACTGTGTTTGCTGTTGTGTGGTTTGGCTAATTTGGATTAGCTGCTTAATTCGCTGTTCAATTGCATCAGATTGAGTGGCAGAACTGCCATCAGCTCTAGGTTCAGACTTGACAGAAGTGGATGGAGTACTCTGTGAGGACAGGTGAAGAGATCGTCTGAGTGTTTGAGCAGTTCTGCTCCATAGGATTGAGCTGTCTGAATATGACGAGATCTCACTCATTCTGTCCTCCTCAGAGTCCTCCAGATCCAATGATTCTAATGCGCTAGCAACATCTTCACAAGCATCATCATATGCACATAAATCTAGTTGCACAACTTCTAACAAATTACTTAGCTTTTGTTGATATTCGGAAACAGCGCGCGCTGAGTCACTATGGTCACTGTCACTGGTCGTCGTTTCGATTTCACTAGCGAGCACCTCAGCGTCTACGAGACTCTTCTCGATGTCGGTTTTCAACTTGCGTAGTTTACTCCGACGTAAATAGAGGGTACCAGAAAACTTAGGTCCTGGCATGATCCCGGGTTTCGGCACCAGTTTGTAGCGAGACGATAATTATAATATCAAACTGATTTAGATTGGGAGAGCATAATTATGTCGGCTACAAGAACACTGTTATCATACTGTTGACTGTTGGTTGTGGACAGACCAAACTACGTGGCGACCACCATGAGGTCTAAAGGAAAGAATAAAGAAAGGTGGCTGTGTTCCACAGCTAAACCAATGTGTGCGCACAGGCAGTAATGTGTACGCGCAGCAATACAACAAATAGAATACACCAAAAGGGGCGAAGAAGCTACAACTACATTTCTGCACTTGAAGTGTGCAAAGTAGCGTGCATGGAAGTCAATGCTGAAAGTAACGTAAACTAGCTTCCATGGAAATAGATTGCGCATGCAAGAGACACCATAAACAAGCTTATAGTACACACTGAATGGATATGGAAAGCTCGCATGTGGGGTTTATCTATATTTAGACTTAGAGCAAAACAAGCATACGTACAAGCGTGCATAGATGCGATATGGAACCTAGACATAACGGGCACAGATCCATATAGGGCGCAGATCCATACAGGACGTGGATCCATAAACGGCACAGATCCTACTTTGAAGTATAAGGGAGTTAGAGAGACATAAACTACTCAATATAATACAACAATAGTATTATACAAGAAAGATTCGCGAATGGTGGTGCCATTCGCGACATTTACTGCTCTAACATGAAGCCGTGCCTCCCAAAAATAATGGGGGTGGCCTCGCCGCACGCTATCCCCAATTCTTGGTCCCGTCGGTCTCTGTGCTGTTCGCTGTAGACCTGTGATGGCATGCCTGATTCGGTATACAGTGAAACCAGTAGCTAAAGACCACCGTGACCAGCGACCAGCCTGGTACTACCGACCACTTCGCCGGGCACGGACGGTCTCACATTCATAATGGTTGTGCGGTGCAAGCCTGCAGCCAAGGACCACCTGCCACTAAGGACCGCTTTCTCTGGCCCCAAGGGGTGGTCGTTAGCCACATGCTCAACCGCACACGTATCTCTTGCGGGTCAACCCTGACCACCTTCCGGCGGCCTGGAGCTGCCGTCCGGGCACCTTCCTGGCCACCAGATCCTGTGTCAGCTGGAGGGGGTCTACCAAGGGCATTGCCATGAAGGACTGCTAGGCTTTCCCCTGATTGGTAGCTCCTGCTGGTGCTGGGCACTACTGAATACGCTGTCGACTTGTCAGCTTCCGCGGGTAGTGTTCGCACGGGGGGATACCTGGGTGCCCCCAGCCGGGCAGACAACAGCCAAACGGCTGTCATGTTGGATACAAGTGTGACTAGCTACCTGCCTGGTACTACGGACCCCTTTGCCGGGCACGGACGGTCTCACAATCATAGTTTGCGGTGCAAGCCTCTAACTAAGGACCACCTGCCCCTCAAGACCGCTTTCTCTGGCCCCAAGGGGTGGCCGTTTAGTCACAGGCTCCACCACACATGCATCTCTTGCGGGTCAACCCTGACCACCTTCCGGCGACCTGGAGCTGCCGTCCAGGCCCCTTCCTGGCGGCCAGATCCTGTGTCAGCTTGAGAGGGTCTACCAAGGGAATTGCCATGAAGGACTGCTAGGCTTTCCCCTGATTGGTAGGTCCTGCTGGTGCTGAGCACTACTGAATACGCCGTCAACTTGTCCGCTTTCACGGGTGGTGTTCGCACGAGGGGATACCTGGGTGCCCCCAGCCGAGCAGACAACAGAGCCAAAGGGTTGTCGCATTGTATACCATTACAAGTATTAGTTTCTCAGTTATTCCTGTATTTTGCCTCCTAGGTCGATGACGGCTTCCCGCCCGCCGATCGTCCAAAAATATGGGGTGAGGCCCCTATCCTGCAACAGGCAATAAATGTGGCTGGGGCCAGGAGTATGCGCTAGAGGCCAGTCAGGACCTGCTGGGTGCCCGAGCTACGGTGCTAACAAGCAAATGCGAACAAGCAAGCTTGAAAGGAGATCTTCGGTTGCACTCCCCATCTCAAAAGAACCACGCTCCGAGGGAGAGCTGCCCCTGCATTTTGCAAGCCTAGCTGTAAATATACAAAGCTCCAAGGGGAAATGCCCCTGCATTTTGCAAACATAGCTGTAAACATCCAATGCTCCCAGGGGAACTGCCCCTGCATTTTGCAAACATAGCTGTAAACTTCCAAGGCTCCAAGGGGAGCTGCCCCTGCATTTTGCAAGCATAGCTATAAACATCCAAAGCTCCCAGGGGAGCTACCCTGCGTTTTGGCAAACCTAGCTGTAAACCAACAAAGCTCAAAGGGAAGCTGTCCCTGCATTTTGCAAACATAGTTGTAAGCATCCAAGGCTCCAATGGGGGCTGACCCTGCATTTGCAAACATAGCTGTAAACATCCAAAGCTCCCAGGGGAGCTGCCCCTGCATTTTGCGACCATACCTGTAAACATCCAACTAGTTACTCCAAAGCTCCAAGGGGAGCTGCCCCTGCAGTTTGCAAGCATAGCTTTAAACATCCAAAGCTCCAAAGGGGAGCTACCCCTGCGTTTCGCAAACCTAGCAGGAAACCTACGAAGCTCAAAGGGGAGCTGCCCCTGCGTTTTGCAAACATAGTTGTAAACGTAAAAGGCTCCAAGGGGAGCTGCCCCTGTATTTGCAAATATAGCTGTAAACATCCAAAGTTCCAAGGGGAGCTGCCCCTGCATTTGGCAAACCTGGCTGTAAACATCCAAAGTTCCAAGGGGTGCTGCCCCTGTATTTTGTCCGCACAGCTGTAAACTAGTTAAAGCTCCAAGGGGAGCATAGCTGTCAACTAGCTAAGGCTCCAAGGAGAGCTACCCCTGCATTTTGCAAACGTGGCCGTAAACATACCCAGCTCCAAGCCCTTTTTATTATTTTTTTTTTGCGCAAACATAGCTGTAAACATACCGCGCACTAAGGGGAGCTGCCCCTGCTTTCTGTAAGCATCGCTGTAAACGATTACATACAAGGCTCGAAGGGGAGTTGCCCCTGCTTTTTGCAAACAAAGCTGTACCAGGCCCTAAGGGGAGCTGCCCCTGAATTTTGCAAACATAGCTGTGAACATACAAAGCTCAAAGGGGAGCTGCCCCTGCGTTTTGCAAACATAGCCGCAGCGCCGGGCATAACGCCACCCAGGCGAGGCGCGCTGCCCCTGCCTTGACCAATGCCGCCGCAAACAACACGCGCAAAGGGGTGCCGCCCCTGAATTTGCTCGCATAGCCGCCATATCAGACCGTTGGGTCAGCCGCCATATCAGACCGCTGGGTCAGCCGCCGCCATATCAGACCGCTGGGTCAGCCGCCATATCAGACCGCTGGGTCAGCCGCCGCCATATCAGACCGCTGGGTCAGCCGCCATATCAGACCGCCAGGTCAGTTGCCATCTCGGACCGCCGGGTAAACTGCCATATCGTGCCGCCGGGTCAACCGCCAGATGGACTAGGGGCGCTGCCCCTGCCTCTGCCGCCGCCACAAACAGAGCTCAAAAGGGAACCACCCCTGCATTTGCTCGCACAGCCGCCGTATCAGGCCGCCGGGTATTCCGCCGCACGGGAGATTACGAAGGGGAATTGCCCCTGCCTCCGCTAGTACAACTGAATGAGCAGCATGGGCCACTCGCCCTGCCCGCAGGGTGCGCATAATGTGTCAGAGTGTGTGTGTGTGTGTGTGTGTGTGTGTGTGTGTGTGTCCCATATGGTGCAGTGGTATGTGCAGTCGATTTCCAATCGAGAGGTTGCGGGTTCAATTCCCGACGATTATGGTCGCACACGTCTTTCTTCTCTTTCTCGGACTCTTCCTGACTTTTCTTTCATTCTCCTGGGTGGTTACCAACAGCCAGTGTATGCCGGAGTATGTGTAAAAAAAAAAATGAAAAATAGGGATTCACTGGCCAGAAAAAGTCACTTCAAACAGCTGTGTGGTGGATACCAGGCTAAAAATAGTGGCGGTCAATTCATCAGCCTTGCAAGCTGTTGAATGGTGTAATCCCAGCACAAGTTGCTATGTCTAACATAGCTGTTCGCTATCATCGCTTCCGCGATGGGCATGTCTGAGGTCTGAGGTGTAACGCACATACGCGTGTCTGCAATATGCCCTGCGCGGTCATGACGGATTAATCCGTCGCACCTCGGGTAAAGTGTTAATTACTGAAAGTAAGACAAGGTCGTCAGCCCGCCAAAACCGGCACTTACTGCCGGCTCGCCGTGGTATCTAAACAACAATGGCAACAGCGATGACAGCCGCAAGGAAAAAAAGATAACAGCTCGCCATGTCCAAACAAAGCCCCAAAACAGCAAAGTAGACCCCACATGCTGAGACTTGGTGTAATGCCACCTAGTACGAGAGTAGGAAAGGGAGGGGAGCGACAGCACTTAGAGGCGAAGCAGGGTGAGGGATGTAGGAGAGGAGGATAAAGAGAGAGAGAGAGAGAGAGAGAGAGAGAGAGAGAGAGAGAGTATGTGTGTGTGTATGTATGTATGTATGTATGTATGTATGTATGTATGTATGTATGTATGTATGTATGTAAACTCGGAGGGAGTTGTGGTTGCTCGTGAGAGTGCTCAATACACCAAGGTGCAGAGCCTAGTACACACACTTGAAGTTGCTGTCTGATGATCGGTTAAAACCGTGAAACTCAGAGTTACAGAAGAAACGCTTTTCGTCCCTCTCAAGTGTGTGTATGTATGTATGTATGTATGTATGTATGTATGTATGTGTGTATGTATGTATGTATGTATGTATGTATGTATGTATGTATGCATGTGTGTGGGTGTGTGTATGCTTGCGTGCTTACCCACGTGTGCTGAGAGAGATAGACTACACAGCGAATGAAAAAGGAGGCACGCATTGGTTGAGAAGAAGTTCAGCCGGTTTGCCATGGTTAGTAGCTCTCACATAGCATGAGTTCGGGACTAAGCCGAGTCCAGCAGCTAGATCATGGAGCCGATGAGAGGAAATGGACAAATCGTCCACGTGAAAGACGTCCGCAGCGGAGTTGTCCGTGGCCGTAATATGGGTAGTCAGCGAGATAAAGCCTTGTGTTCTGCTACCATGCGGGGGCTGAAGTGGGCTAGTTCCGTCACGGTTGGATTTCGGCAAGTCCCGGATTCCAGACTGCTCCAACTGCCATTTTGTCGCCGTGCAGTATGGATTTCTTGTCGGACTACTTAGGGCCCCAGAGGGCGTAAGCTCGTGTTGCAAGGCGCGATGGTGCTGAAAGTCTGCCAGGCCTCGACCCAGTAGATTAGAGATTCAGTTTTTCTCTCGCCAGAAGAGGAGCCGCCAATGACAATTTCACTCAGTGACTGCCATCGGATTGATCGATTCTAACACGTTTGGCTGCTGGCTGCGTGTGGGCAGGACAGGAAGGAAGCATCGTGGCCAGCTCGAAGTATTCCGCACGCCGTATTGTCCTAATCGTCTCCCTTGCGCCAACACATGCGCCGCCCCGGCCGGCATCATAGCGCCTCCAAGGAACTCAACTGGTCATGCACAACAGTGTCCATGCCTGCATTTTCGGCCGGCATGCTCATCGCCCGAGGCTTGTTGGTCAGGGCCGACGCTGCCGTCGCCGCGGTCTCAAACGAGGAATACCAGCGATCTGCTGCTGAGTAGGATCCTTGCTCAGGTACGGGTATAAACCATGTAAACCTTTAGAGCAAACGAGAGCAAAAAAATTCTGGCCTTCTGCAAGCAATAGCAAGTAATGAGTGCCGGCTGTGTAAAGTCGCACAACCATGAAGTCGACCGGATGATGGTGAGTGTCCGGCATACCTCTTGCTCTGCTGCTCCACCTGCGCATACCAAATACCGTGGTGCGCTTACGGGCGGGCTGCCTGGGCCCCATATGCCTCCCTGATGCACCACGGGGTGCAGTCGAAGCACCTGTATCACTTCTGTGATCCAAATACGAATGCAGCCTTGCCGGTCGCCCGCCGGCCTGCCGCCTACGCGACCAGCCTGAGACTGGCCCTGCCGCATTTGGCGCTTCTAAACGCTGCGATCCGGTAGACAGCTCACTGAGCTGCCAAATACGTGACTGGCTTGAGGACAGTTCCATACTGCACGGCAGGGCGCCCAGCTCGGTTGCACGCCGTAGCGGCGTGAGCTGGGCGCGGTGAGGGTTGGTGATAACTACAGTTTCCTCCTTCCTCCTCCGGAAACTTCCATCAATACTTCAAAACGGCTAGCTACTACCTGGTAGTAACAGAAACAGCCAAAGAGTAAGAAAACCACAACCACCACTCGGATTGTGCGAAGCAGTGCTACCTAGTTGCAGATGATGGTCATCTAATGAACGTGCGTGGATCTACGTCTTACGTAGCTACCCTGGAAAAAGGTGAGATCGAGCATGATATTGATGGCTAAGCAGATGGAGCTGGCACTAGCACACAGCAGATGGAATCTCTAGTCTATTGTAATATGAGTAAGAAGCTACAGGTCATGCAACTGTGCACAACACTTCAAACCAGCGGGTGTGGTATGAAAGGCAATGCAGCAGTTATGAATAGGGACATCAACAGGACACAACACACAGTAGTCATGAGCAGGCTGAGGTAACCATGGTAACTGAGGGCCGGGGAACAGGACAGACATGTGCACAACAGCACCTAGGTTTACTACTACCAAAGGTTATGTACTCCTACTACTTTAGTTATTCATGTCTTGGTCTAACTGAGCAAGTAACTAGTTACTAGTGGAGATCTGCGGGGTGACTTGGTCGTACCAACAGCGACAATTCGCGAATAACGACAGAATTTCCATGCCCAGAGAAACCGCATACATTTTACTTCAGATACAACGACTGTCTGAGTAATGACAAAGCGCGATTAACGACACGTCAAATTCACTACTCCAATAACGACTGTTTGGGCTCAGGTGCATGGTTTCACCTGTTACCGTCGATGTCACTCGCCTGTCACGCTGAAACACCAGAACCGATGGACCGAGGTGGCAGAGGTCCGCTGCAGTACTGGAAAGTGTTGAGAGCCATCACTTTCACCAGGAGAAAACTAAATTGTTTTCTTCAAACACAACGCCGTGCGTGATGCATGACTGCACGTACCTGTACTCCCTAGTCTGTGCAGTGGTAACTGCATGCTTGCCGCCCAGGATGACTCCCTAGTCTGTGCAGTGGTAACTGCATGCGCTTGGCGCCCAGGATGACTCCCTAGTCTGTGCAGTGGTAACTGCATGCGCTTGGCGCCCAGGATGATCCGTGAAACACGCAGAGTGCTAGTGTGCAGCGTGTGCAACTCGATATGAGGCTCAATCGATCTAGAAAATCGCGTAAAATGGCGACATTTGCCTAGTGTCGTTGTGATTTTGTTTGCTAATCAGACATTGTTTAGGTGGCACTCTTGTTTGAAGTTGCTTCCTGCAAGGCCAATAGTCATGAACAGGCAAGGCCAGCAAGGTGTACAGCCATTTTATAATCAACATGTTGTCCATGCAGCTGCACGTCATACAGGAGGCAGACAAATTTACGTGCCACGTGCTGCTCACGTCATCTAAAATAAGATAATTTTAATACATGCTGGTAAATTCCATGACTAACACTGTAGTTTGGAGTTGACAGGAGGGCATGCACATCGAAACCACGCCTTGTCAACGACCCGTTCTTTCTCAGTTTTAACGACCACACTCAGCAAAAAGAACAAAACAACAACCAAACACAACGACACACCAACGCTGATGTGGCATCGCAAATCCCGTACCGTGCACGCAGGCACTGGGTTGCAACAGAAAAAAGACGCGCTGCAAGCGTGCCAAGCAGCGAGTGAGTACAGAACGCGTACTAATGCCAGTCATGGCAACGGAAGATAAAATTATGGAGATCGACCCGCGCATGGTTCGATCGAGAGCAGAGTATGAAAAAAGCACACATTCAAAGTTCAAACTGTGCAACAGAAGCAGAAGAGGAAAACGAAAATGAACACTTGTCGTGAAGTGAAGTGCTTCTGTCCAAGGGTGCTTGCACCCGACGGGGTGACAGCGCCCCTAGTCAGACAATACAAGGCAAACGAAATAGAAATTAGCTGAGTCACAGCGCGGGACTCCGAAACGAAAACCGGTGAGTATGTAAATATTAATTGTTTCGTACCTGCTGTACAACGTAACAATTCGTAACGTAATTTCAAACTAGCACTCGTAGAATTGTAGTGCGAATGTGCCACTCGATTATAGTAACAACGACAAAGAGATACTCTTCTAAACATTTCTCTCCCTTCTCACTGTGCCGAAATTCACAGTGACCAAAAAATTCGAAATTGATTATTGTTCTGAAATAGGCAAACAAGGAGCTACTCACAGAACAGCTTACAAAGACGCACGATTGGGCGGGTGTAGGTCTTGTCGCCCACCTTGACCTTCACAACTCGCACGTGTCCGTCTGGACCAGGGTGCACTTCGGTGACACGACCCATTGGCCAAGTGCCCCGTGGGTTGTCTTGGGATGTCACTAGAACGATGTCGTCGACCTTGAGGTCTGTCTCGGCCGTCCTCCACTTGAGTCGCCGGTTCAGCTCTGGCACGACTTCCTGCATCCATCCCCGCCAAAAGTGCAACACGAGTTCTTGCACTACACGCCAGCGTTGCCGAGGGTTGAACTCGCTCTCGTCCACTCCTGCAGGTGCGAACCGAGTACCGATTTGGCCATACATGAAATGATTGGGCGTTAGCGGAGTCGGGTCACGGCCATCTGCCGACACGTAGGACAGTGGCCGTGAGTTCATGAGCGCCTCCGCGCCGACGATAGCAGACAATAGCTCCTCGTCTGTGACCTCCGCGTTCTTCAGAATCGCCGAGATAGCACGCTTTGCCGATTTTACTAACGCCTCATGCACTCCGCCGAAATGTGGTGCTGCTGGAGGGTTGAAACGCCAGCTAGTCTGCTGATCCGCTGTCTGCCGCTGAATCGCCTCTGCATCAAGCTGCTTGACTAGCTGAGCAAGCTCATTGGTGGCGCCGACGAAATTCGTGCCATTGTCGGAGATGACGTCGATCGGTACTCCCCGTCGATTGGTGAAGCGGACGTACGCCTGCAGGAACGAGTCCGTTGTCAACGCGTATGACAGCTCGAGATGCACTGCTCTCGTCTGCAAGCAGGTGAACAAGCACAGGTACCGCTTGTGTTGTGTCTTGCCGCGACCCTGCTTCGTCATAAACGGTCCAGCGTAGTCTACAGAGACTCGGCCGAATGCGCGTAGCGGCAGGCTGACTCGGACCTTAGGTAGTGGCGCCATCACCTGCATTGCCGGCTTCGTACGGTTCCGGGCGCACCTCGCACACTTGGCTTCCCAAGCTCGCACCTCTTCGCGGCCAGCGACGATCCAGTAGCGCGACGAGAGTTCGGCTAGCGTATGGCTGACACCGAACGCGTGATATCCTCGTTCGTGACATGCCTTGACAATCAGCTGTGTCACATGATCTCCTCGTGGTAGGACGATCGGATTGCGTTGTTCTGCAGTCAAGAAGTCTGCATGCTGTAGTCGACCTCCGACGCGTAGCAGGCCGGCGTCGTCAATCATCGGCTTGAGCGAGACTAGCTTGCTGGTTGCAGGGATCGGCTTGCCTGCCTTAACTGCAGCATACTCTGGTAGCGACTGTTGCTGCGCTCGCTTGATGTAGAACTCCTCAGAGTCTCGGATCGCTTGTGGCGATAATTCATCAAACTCTCGTTGTGCGGGTGGTACTGAGCAATTCGTAGCGAATCGCACACACCAAGCATGAACACGGCACATTCGTACCCAGTCGGAGTAGCGGCTTGGCTCTAGACGATTCAGCTCGCTGTGGCATTGGTCGACGGTCACCGCAGTCAGCTCGATGGACTCGTCCGTCGGTTGATTGTCTTTCTTCAACTCCAGAGTTGACGGACGGGGCTTCAATTCTGGCTGAACAGGCCATTCACTTTCAGCGGCACCCAAGAAGCCGGGACCGTTCCACCATAAACTGCTTCCCGCCAACTCTTGCACTGACATTCCTCGAGAGACCAGGTCGGCTGGATTGAGCGCGGTGGGCACGTACCGCCACTGGGTAGGATTGGTTTGCCGTTGAATCTCGCCCACTCGACTAGCCACAAACTGCTTGAAGGTGCGGCTGTAGTTGGTGATCCAGTGCAGAACGTTGCTGCTGTCCGACCATAGCGTCGTTGCTCGGGGGTCGAGGTTCAGTGACTCGGCGGATGATGTGGCGAGCGTTGCTCCGGTTGTCGCTGCCATTAGCTCAAGCCGCGGAACGCTGACAGCAGTCACTGGTGCCACACGGACCTTGCTTGCGACGAACCGTGCTGTCGGTTCTCCAGTGTCATAGTGACTGACCAGATACGCGACTGCTCCGTATGCGACCTCGGACGCATCTGAGAACACGTGAAGCTGGCTGCTGATTGCTGTGCGTCCCGTGGCCGTCAGGCAGCGTGGTACACGTACTGTTGATAGCTCCGTCACCTGCTCAAGCCAGCCGAGAACCTTCTTGACGATTGCTGGGGGCAGTTGCTCATCCCATGCTGCTCCACAAAGCCACATCTCTTGCAGCAGGACCTTTGCTTGCACGAGGTACGGTGCGAGGAGTCCAAGTGGATCAAACAAACTTGCTGTTGCACTGAGAAATGCGCGCTTCGTAGGATTTGAGCCGATCTCCGACAGCTGCAGCTGGAACGTGAACTGGTCCTCCTTGGCAAGCCAGAGGACTCCCAGTGTCTTGACATTCGGCAGCTCTCCCTTCGTGAGGTTGATCTCCTCAGCGCGATCCTCCTTCGGGATGGTCTGCAACACCGCCGTGGAGTTGCTCAGCCATTTTCGCGGGTGCATACTGGCTTTGTGCCACAACGCCGACAGCTGCCTTACGAGCTCAACGCCTTCCTCATCGCTTCGAACAGAGTCCATGGAGTCATCCATGTACGTTGACTCAAGGACCGTTTCCGCTGCACGAGGATAGGTGTCGGCGTGCTGATGAGCATTGTGTCTAGCCGCGTACTGCGCTAGGAAAGGCGACGCGTTCACACCGAAGACCACTCGATTGAACTCGTATGTGGCCGGTTCCTGCTCGTTATCCCGCCAAAGAAAGCGATGGAAGGGCCTGTCCTCCGGAGCCAGGGATATCTGGAGATACATCTCCTGGATGTCGCAGATGATGGCGACCTTGTTCTGCCGGAAGCGCAGGAGTACCTTCGGTAACGATTGCTGCAGCTTGGGACCAGCACTGATAACATCGTTCAGCGCTACACCATTGCTGATGCCAGCTGCGTCGAAAACTACACGTGTCTTCGTGGTGGCCTTATCTTCACGGATGATGGCGAAGTGTGGAAGGTACCATTCGTTTACAGAACCTCCACACTCGTTGTCAGGCACTCGTCGAATGTACCCGTTGGCTAGGTACTTGCGGATGACATCGCTGTACGCTGTTGCTGCTGCTGAGTCACGTCGCAGCCGCTTCTCCAAGCTGTGCAGACGGCCGAGTGCCTTCGCTCGGCTTTCAGGCATGACTGGACGTTCGGATTTCCAGGGTATGCCAACGCAGTAGCGGCCGTCCGTCACCTTCAACGACGCTGCAACTTTCTGCTCTGCCACCTTGTCGTCGCGTGACATGAATTTCGTAGTGCTGCTGTTCACTTCTTCGATTTCCCACAGGCGCTTCAAGCTGCTCTGTAGGTCACCGTCGCTGAACATTGTGAAGCAGCAGCTCGTCGCTGGGTGTGCTGGTTGTACTTGGCCGATGCAGGTCCAACCTAATGCCGTCCGACGCGCCACGGGCTCATGGCTGTTACCCGAGCGCTCTTCATACGCCATGTGAAGCTCCGGATAGTCGGCACCGATAAGCACGTCAATGTGGCGTTTCGACGGTAGCGGCGGAAACTCAACGTTGGCTAGATGTGCGTACTGCTTTCCCAGGTGGTGCCAGTCTACAACTTCCATGTTGCCTGTTGGCTGCTCGATTGTGCACGCATGGAGAGTCGTCGACGTGGCTCCGTCAACACTTCGCAGAGTGCACGATACTGGTACAGTGTGAATGGTCTCTTGCTGTCCATTCAGCTTGCTGATGGTCAGCGACATGCTGGATCCAATCAGGCCGAGTTCTGCCGTAACATTGCTCGCTATGTACGAGCGCGTGCTGGCGTCGTCCAGCAGCGCGTTAACAGTTAGCGACCGCTTGCCGTTGGATAGCTGAACGGGAACTGTCCGAATCGACGTCACCGTCCGTACTCTATTCTCCTCTCCCTTCGTGCTGTTTCCGAGGGAGACAGCACTGAAGTTCTCCGGCTGCATGGCTCCAGTCTCTCCGGAGGCGTGGGTTGACGACGCTGGAGGCGGTTGACGGGGCTCACTGTGCAGCAGGCGATGGTGATGCTGCGTGCACCCGTTGATACCGCACTCCCGGTCCCTTGGGCAGTCCTTGCCGCTGTGCCCAGTCGCAAGGCATCTATAGCATGACTTGCTTCGCTTCGCTGCTGCCCAGCGCTGGCTTACAGTTTGTTTCTCAAACTCTGGGCAGCGCCAGATCGGGTGCTCGCCACCATTGCAGCATTGGCATGTGGACCTTGCGGTCGGCACGTTGCCAGCGGTGTTTGTAGCTGTCACGAACGTGGTCGTGCGCGGTTGCACAGCGTCGTGAGCAGTTGCCGTCCGAGTCGGCTGATTTCGACTTGTCCCGCTGGTTGACAATTGGTTTCTGACGTGATGCTGCTGGCTGATGCCTTCGATAGTTTCCGTGGCGGCAGCAAGAACTTCTGCCTCGGCATTCAGCCACTCCAGCAGCACCTCGACCGATTCGTCCTTTTGGTGGTGTACTATCCAGCGGCGATACTGGGCCAACAAGTTCACCGGCAGCTTCTGCTGGATCCGCTGGTAGAGAATGCCGGTACCTAGCTCGGTGTGCATACCGGCATCCTTTAACGTCACCACTGCCATGTCGAGCACATCGGTAAAGCGCTCCAGGTCCTGGGCTCTACCAGCTCGAATAGGTGGAGATCGTTCCAGCTCTTCCATCCTAACCGCAAGGCGCCGGCGACTCCCACCGAAGCGTCGCTCCAGCCGCCGCAGAGCAGCATCGTATGCTGCTGCCGAGTAGCCAAGACTCTCGATGGCATCCAGCGCCTCACCCGCCACGTACTGTCGGAGCTGCAGCAGTTTGAATTCAGCGGAGAGCGGCTGCTGGTCCACACAAACGCTGAAAGCGGATTTCCAGCGCTCGTATTTTCGCTTCTCTCCGGTGAACACGGCAATTTCGATCCGCTTCAACTTGCTGGCGATGTTGATCCGTGCAGCTGCCGCTGGAGCAGTCCGTGGCGCAGGTCGAGCTGCGGTGCCTCCGACATATGTCGGAACTGGGGCGAATACTGAGGTCTGGGGTGCTTGCATGCCAGCGCTGGGTCTCACACCGTACTGTGACGCTCCGGCAGAGATGGTGTGCGACGGTCCAGTAGACACAGGTGAGTTGTACATGACTGCACTATTGCTCGCACTCCACTGCGGTTGCTGTTGTTGGTACATGTATGCCTGCTGCGGCCTAGCACTATTGTTGCCATACGTTGCATACATCATACTAGGTGTTTGATCAGCAGGATCGTGGATCAGGAAGCCTTGTTCCTGATTTATAGCGGGAGCGTTGCTGCCCGTGGTCATAGTTGCAAATGACGCTGGCAGCACTGAACCACGTGGCTGGTACTCTGCGGCTGCTGCAGATAAAGCGGTGCATGCATTGCTGTTGATCATATCCGTTTGCGGTGGCGCGTGTGCTGACGCGGTTGCCATGGCAACGGTCGGGAAGGGTTCGGCAGGTTCCCCCACACGCTGACCACTGAACATTACAACACGACTGTCCGGCTCTACTTTCACCCGTTCTCCATAGTCTGCAGCCCTGGGCAACATCACCCGCGCATCGTGCTGGCGACCAAGAAACGGTGGATCTTGGAGCGCCGCACGCAGATCTAGAATTTCTCTGCTTTCCTCGCGCACTGACGCCAGTAACGGCGTTGCCCCTCTCAGTGGCGATTGCTTGGGACTGGGAGTCTGCCTGGTCGACGCTGCCAGGCTCGCTCTGCTGCTCCTGATGAGCACACTCCTGGCCAATTCCATGGCATCTGAATACTGGCCTTCCAGCTGCTTGTACTGCTTTTGGAGACCAGCATGTCTCCTAGAGTCAGTATCCACCACCGCTTCCATGTACTCCATGATGACCTTCTTGGTCTCGTCATACACTGTCGTCAAGTGGCTTCTCCATGCCTTTACGTCATCTTGGTTCGGCACCTCATTCGTTGACTCCACTGTCAAATTTCTCCTCGTATTTGTGAAATCCGTTTTCAGCTCTCGCTTTTTCCGTGCGAGGTCTTCTAGTTTTACCTCCATGATGGCTCCGTGATAACCATCCTCTGCTACCAATAGTTTGGAGTTGACAGGAGGGCATGCACATCGAAACCACGCCTTGTCAACGACCCGTTCTTTCTCAGTTTTAACGACCACACTCAGCAAAAAGAACAAAACAACAACCAAACACAACGACACACCAACGCTGATGTGGCATCGCAAATCCCGTACCGTGCACGCAGGCACTGGGTTGCAACAGAAAAAAGACGCGCTGCAAGCGTGCCAAGCAGCGAGTGAGTACAGAACGCGTACTAATGCCAGTCATGGCAACGGAAGATAAAATTATGGAGATCGACCCGCGCATGGTTCGATCGAGAGCAGAGTATGAAAAAAGCACACATTCAAAGTTCAAACTGTGCAACAGAAGCAGAAGAGGAAAACGAAAATGAACACTTGTCGTGAAGTGAAGTGCTTCTGTCCAAGGGTGCTTGCACCCGACGGGGTGACAGCGCCCCTAGTCAGACAATACAAGGCAAACGAAATAGAAATTAGCTGAGTCACAGCGCGGGACTCCGAAACGAAAACCGGTGAGTATGTAAATATTAATTGTTTCGTACCTGCTGTACAACGTAACAATTCGTAACGTAATTTCAAACTAGCACTCGTAGAATTGTAGTGCGAATGTGCCACTCGATTATAGTAACAACGACAAAGAGATACTCTTCTAAACACACTGAGTAGACCTTTAAAGAAGATTGGTATCTTCTCGAGGTGGGAGAAAATGTTTCTGTATTATAAATACTTATTTGTTTGTTCTAACTAGAAGTGGTTTGTGTTGACAGATGCACTCGATTTGTCTAAAGGGCACCTGTTGTTAAAGACCGGTTGTCTGTGCTCCACAGGGCATTTTTTTTTTTTTTTTTTTTTTTTTTTTTTTTTTTTTTACAGTTTTCTGCACTTCTTTTTACATTTTTCTGAACTATGCGATTATTACCAGAAAAATAATAATATGTAGCGCAAAATAAAGAGAAGGAAAATAATAACCGGTCAAGCGCTAAATACAAACAGAAGAAGAACTCCACAGGGCATTAACCCTTTACTGTCCGTACATACATTCATCGATCCAATGGGATTGATGCTCCCAGGGCCTATCTATGTGGGTAGAATCGGTTGTAGAGTTGTATAGTTGTAGAGTGTTCAAAACGCGTGACCAGGTGGGCAGGTACATGTAGTACAAATCTCAGTCGCGAAAACACTGGGTCCATATACTTCATAGTGCCGAAAATCGAACCTGCGTTTCTTCAATTTGCATGCAGCAGTGGCGGCGAAGGGAGGAATAAAGTCGTTGTTGACACCTGAAGAAGCTGCGTCTCTCCTAGCTAGTTATGGCTCTGATCGCGAGTCAAGTGGCTCGGAGTAGGATCTTTTTGTCTTCAGGAGAGGAGGAATGCATCAATGATGACGTGGTTGGCCTCGTTGAAGCCGACGAAGAAGATTTTGAAATGGTCGAAGTCGAGTCAGCTGACGGATCAGCTGATCTTGCGGAGGAAGAAGAAGGGAGAGCGCCAAGAAAAGAGCCACCCTCACGATTTCTGGGAATGGAGGCTGTGGCGACAGGAGCACGGAGTAGCAGTGGTGCTACTGGTGAAACATCGATCGCGACTAGTTCGGTTGCGACGTCGACTAGGTCTTCAACAGCCGCGAGGTTGACGCAGGCCCCGCAACCTTCGCAACCTGTACTACGCGTACAGCCGCCATCACAGGCATCGCATTCGGCTCCGTCTCAGTTCGGAGAACTAGCTCCGCCAGCACCAGAGCAACTAGCTCGGGCTACGCTGAATGCTGCGCCAGCGCAAGCGCCAGAGCAACTAGCTCCTGCTACGCTGTATGCTCCGCCAGCGCGAGCGCCAGAGGAAGTAGCTCCGCCAGCGCAGCAAGTAATTAGTTCTACCAGTTACAACGGAGTAGCCAGCGCAGCCAGCACAAGCGCAGAGTCGAGGTGGGGGTCGGAGACGACGAGAATTTACGCTGCCACAAGAAGTGCGCCACTGGGAGACTGTGGATGACTATGATATACCTGTCTTCACGTTCACTCCATGTCGCCCAGCTGGGCTTCAGCTTCCTGACAATTTTCAGCCATCAGAGTCAATTGATTTCTTCTCTCTGTTCTTTTCTGATGATGTGCTGGCAAAAATAGCGAGTTCACAAATGTGTATGCCTGGGGAAAAATCGATGAGAAGCGCAGCTATGCCCAGCAGGACGGGTCCTGGCAGGAGACAACGAAGGAGGAAATCAGTAAGCTGATTGGTGTGTTTATTTATTTTGGCCTTGTTCCCGTGCCCGACTGCATGAACTATTGGAGTACGCAAAGCCTATACCATGGGCTTTGGGCACGCGCATTCTTTACTCGACTACGTTTCAAAGCCCTGCTGTCCTTCGTTCACTGCGCTATGCCTGGTGTTGGCGCTGGGGACCGACTTTGAAAGGTACGATATCTGTTCGATATCATCAGGGAGAAATGCATTCGGTTCTGGCAGCCACGGCAGACTGTGTCCATAGACGAACGAATGCTGAGTTTCAAGGGACGGAGCGCAATGAAAGTTTATACAAGCCCACGAAATGGGGCTTAACCCTTTACCGTTTTAGGTATTTGTACAGCAAAAACCGACCGTCATTGTTCATGCCGTAACTTTTTTATTTTTCACTTTTATTATATACAAAATGGGGTGATACTGAAAGTAAAAACCCTCAGGAATGCGATGCAACAACTTTCAAGTCCAGAAAACGAACACAGATTTCACTATTTAGCACTAATAATTATTTGGATTTATTGCCGATCGGGCAAACTGTTGCAATATGCAATAAATCAGATCCTTGCACTGGAGTGGCTCCCTCAGGTAACTTGGATACCAGGTTCGTTCTCTGGGTGGAATGCAGGAGTGTTACCAGTCACAGCGGTGTCAGCATTGTCCCAAGTATTGCAAATATCGACTAGTGCAGGTTGCACCGCTGGCTGTACATAGTACCTGTGCACCACGACCTCTACCGTGACGACGGCCTATTCCACGGCCGAATCCTCTCTCTCTGCCACGTCCCCTTCCACCATTAGTGGCACTCATCTCAGCGACACTGTCGTCGTCTGTGACATCCATGTCACTCTCACTGGCGCTGCTTTCACTCGCCATGTCATCGTCGCGGTCGTCGTCAGAATAAATATTTTCAACAGGATTGTCTGGCTCCACAAACTCATCTTCGCTGGATGAGGCAGCGACAGAGTCGTCAGGAAGGGTCTCCAGAAGCGAAAGAGCTTGCTCCGCGTCCAAGGCTTGCACAGCAGGGCAGACAGTCGTGAGGCCAGTTCAAGCGAAAGTCGAAATAATCTGCAGGCAATACCAAAAGTCGCAGGGTACGCACTTTTCCCAAAGCGCATTTTTTAAGTCGCGATTTTCGCGATTTTTATATTGCATTTTTTATATTGCATCACACAAAAACATTGTCGGCACCCTCTGCGCGTACATCTTGGTTACCAGTAGGGGAAATCCCAGCTCTCTGCGGTGAACCAGTCCAGCGCTGTGCGCATAGAAGTCATCGACCGCGAGCGGTCGAAATTTGTACGTACAAACGGTAAAGGGTTAAAGTCTTTTGTCCTTTGTGGCTCCACGAATAGCTACCATTGGAACATGGAGCTGCATACTGGACAGCAGGCGCCACCATCTGCCAATGGTAGTACGTACGACATTGTTATACGTCTGCTGACAGACCGCCTGATGAATGCCGGTTATCATCTATTTACGGATAACTATTATACCTCACCTGTCCTTGCTAAAGCACTGATCGCGCAGAAAACCAATCTAACAGGAACTCTGCGCACAAACCGCATTGGCGTTCCTACCGTGCTCAAGCAAGCAAAGGACTTTGAGCGTCGTGGCCAGCGCGGTGATATGATCTATGTACGAGAAGACCACCTTCTCTTTTTACAGTGGCTGGACAAAAGAGTTGTGTCCATATTGTCCACATTTGACTCGGCCACGGAGAACACCGATGCGCAGCGCTATTTAAAAGAGGATGGCCAGTGGGAGCTGAAGGAAATCCGCCGCCCACAAGCCGTGGCGACATATAACACGTACATGGGCGGAATCGATAATTTTGATCACCTGGCGGAGGGCTATTCAGTTCTTCGCCGATCGAAGAAGTCATGAAAAGTCATGATGTATGACCTGATAGAAATTTCTATCATCAATGCATACGTCCTCATGACTGAGTATATGAAGGCTAACCCAGGACGCATCAAGCGACGGACTGGCTATGCGCAGGTGGAATTCCGCGAACGGCTTGTTCGCCAACTCGGCGGACTAGAACAGACTGGCCAGCCACCACTTCCTAGAGCTGGTGTAGCAGCTGAACCAGATCTACATGTGGAGCACCTGCCTGTATCTGTTGATCACAAGAGTAGAGGAAACTGCCACCTGTGCTATGCCAGAACCAAGAAAGAGAAAAAGGTGAAGACGCATTGCTCAACATGCCGCAACGGCAAAGACAAACCTATGTTCTTCTGCATTTCATCAAAAAAGCAGTGCTTCCGAGACTTTCATGCTTGATTTTGAGTATGAGGAGCCATATACGAGCCCGTAGGCCTGTGGCAAGGCATCAACAGACTGTGTACAGGTCAATGTGTTTGACTATTGTGCATCTCACTATAAGAGATCCGAAGCTGGCTGTGGCTGTAAATTTACCGCAATTTCAATGCATTGCTTTGGGGCACTAGATTATCAGATTGATTTCAAATCTTCTGTAGAAGACTCCTCTGGACATGAAGTGTCCACTGATATGTAGCAGAACCACAATTGGCCATAACTGTGTCAGGGTATTGGACTTTATGCGTGCTTCTCTCTAAATACCCGGAGTCTGACAATGTGCGCAATATTTTGTATTTTTCAGTGAACCACCGTGCAACCTCAGATCATCCGATTGACTCCAAATCTTCTGCATGAGATTCCTGTGGTCATGTAGTTTCCAGAAATAGATGGTGTTCCTATCCCTAAAATGGACGAGTTTTGAGCTACATGTACTTCTTGTGATACCCGTTTTTACATACATTTTAATCGGACGGTAAAGGGTTAAGGTGGCTCGCGCCTATTTCTAAACTCGTCTTCTGCGCAGGTTCTCGCGCATCCTACGTTCGAGAAAAGTTGGCGTAGCGAGCTTGTAGCGCACTCCAGTTTCGAAGGATCCAGCTCGAGCATATGGCCTGAGTACGAAACTCTCGTACTCGAGTCTAGAGTGTGAGCTTTTTTCTTCTTTTTTTCACTCCTTCACTTGGCTACTTTTTTTGAGGTGCATTTTTTACTTGTGGAAATTGTCACCTGTCAGAGAAGTTTTGGGATGTCCCTTGCCAGTCCGTGCGCCAAGGGGTACTCAAGGGCTGATTTTATTTGCAACCGCGGGAAACGAAGTCACCAAGACGCCTTCATTTGAGGCTTTTGGAATTGGAGAATTTATTGAATTTAGGTATGGCTCTCGTCCCTTCTAGAGAACTAACCAAGACCCTGTGGGGGCAGAAGGAGACTTCTTTGGCTCCGTGAATACACTAGCTATGCGGTGGTCTAGTTAGTTTGAGTGTGTGGTTCGTATTCAAAGTGTTCCAAGCCGCAGTTCACTCGAAGGTCATCGTGGATACGTCTGCACTTGAAAATCAAGGCTGGAAAGGACTGCCTGGTGTGTCCGAACGGTATGTTTTGCACTGAAGGCATTTTTTGTATGAATTGTTGAAAGTGTCTACTTGTTCGAAATGCAAAAGACATGGTCGTAGATCCTTGGCCCACAACACCCCACTAAATAAACTATGACCTGTCGTGAAATTATGTGAAATTGATCAACACAATCATACACAAATTATCCTATGGCAAAGTACTGCAAATGCAAATAATAGCATCCCTTTACCTAGGTCATGTTTGTAGGGCCTTATGCCACATCTTTGCATGATTTCCTCATGCAAATCGTGTGCCTAGCTTCGAAAACACATTGCGCTAAGTGCCGAATATATACCTGTGAATCAGAACAACAGCACTCACTATTGCTTTCATGAGTGGTAATGGTCAGCTGAAAGGAAACTTCTATCCATCAACTCATAAGTAAAGTAATGACTAATCTCCTTGCTGCGCATGTGGTTCCTTCGTATTTACATGTACCGTAAAGTACCGCCAGAGCGCCCCACCATCTCGTCCTTTCGGGGTCGTATTGTGTCTCCGGTCTGTAGGTTGTTATGGAACTTCAGTCACGCAGGCATGCACGCCAACTCGACCAACAGGCAGTACGAAAGTAACTAGTTGTTATTCAGGAAAGAACATTTCAGAGAGAGAGAGAGAGAAAACAAGTTGAGAGCAAAACGACAACATAAGAACTACTAATGAACTCATGACAAAGAGTTCCCAAAAGGCAACTGAGTACAGCCAACTCAGATGCATATTGTGGATTATCGGGCTAGAGCGATACTGAGTGCGGTGGTACGACTTCTACGCACAGCACGCAAGACTCGCAACAACGCACTATACCGGAACTAACGATAGCATGATAAGACTGAAAGCGTGCATACAGCAAGCAATGCAAAACAAAGGAAACGCATCCATGCATCGTGTGCAGCAGACCACGATGATTGATGAAAGGGCAAACTGTCATACTGGGTGAAACACTACCCATGTAGGCTTACAGCATGATCAATGAATAGTGAAGCAATAGACAGATAGATAGGTTCAGTTATATATACATTACAAGGTTATACGACACGAACTTTGTACACATATTGCACGTTCTGCAGACAATCTGTGCCTTCGAGCGGACACGAGCTCCACACAAAAACCTGCTTAGTGTGCCCTTAGTACACTAAGTTGCTCACACCGTACGAACTTCGTTGCACTCTGCCACACGATTTTCCTTTCCCTGGCTGTATTATATAAATCTGTCGCAGCAAAATCAAGGTGGGGCGCTCTCGCGGTACTTTACGGTATGTGCGCCTCTCTGTGTTCGGTGAATGATTTTGAATATTTGCGCACGACTTCAGGATAGTGCACATTGTATGCATGTACCTGCATATGTAATCCTTTCATGATTTAAAAATTAGGAGCCGTGCTTCTCATCACCGTGGACAAGTAAATGTCGGCCAATTACGTAGCGTTTGGAGATTTGCACAAGTACAGTTGCGTGTCGATTATGCGGCAACCGCGGAATAAAATGAATATTCTGGACGACTGAAGCTACAAAGCCATCTTGTGTTAACTTAACAGATAAAAAAGACAGTACTTCGAAGTACCTGTATTTATCACTAGTATTACCCTGAGACAGTCGTGCTCATCTCTAGAGACTGGCTTGTATTTAACTCTACGTAATGGCAACTTTCATGATGCTGACTGTCTACATTTACTTGAAGTAGGACTATAAATACTAAATATAAGGTCTATAAGCTGTCAGTGCGGTGCTGTTGGATACCCGACATGCCATGTGACTGACCGCCAGATACTAGTAAACGACATGCGATTGTACCGGTCACAGTGTAGCTGGGTTTTCACGAAAATTTGAAACTTATACGATTGTGAGAAAAGTTCAGAAACCACACTTACACATACACACGCACGCACACACACACACACACATGCGCGCACGCGCGCGTGTGCACACACACACACACACACCTGTCCTGTTCTGTTGAGCCACTACCACAACTTAGCACAAGGATCGCATCGGCCCCAAAGGGGCAGTAGAGCGAAAGTGAGAGGTGTTGGCTTCGAGTTCACCTATCTCTACGGTGAACGCAACCTCGATCGAAAGTCATGCCAAACGGATTTATCTACCACACGCGCGCGCGTGCGCGTATACAAAACGGAGGAAGGATTACTTACTCTCCCTGTATGATGTTTCTGTTGTATTCGTGAACAATGTCATTGATGTTTTTCCATGCATGTTTTTGAATATGCGAGCATAACTTCCAACATCAAGCACATTCTTGCTTCTCATCAGCATGTACAAGTTTATGTTGGGCAGTTATGTAGCGTTTGTTTTACCGGCTGCGTTTGTTTTACCGGCTGCGTTTGTTGGTGCTTGCAGGTCATTGGCATGCTGTCTGTTTCACAGAAGCTCGTGTAACAGGTTCACCGTACAGCTATGAATGCAATGTAGCGCGTTGAAGCCACTTCGGTATGACGTGATGCCTAATTTCCTGGTTGTACCAAAATTGCGAGTATGCAAGTGATCGTCAAGCCTGCCCCTGTACAGTAGCCGTCTTGCCTTGTTACGCCTGGTTCTGACTCTGCGTTCTCGTTTACTCCATGCAATGTTACAAGGAATACTGCTCCCTTCTCAAGCTATTCATTGGCAACAAAACGCTCGGCTATGCCCTGTAACTTTGCTGTGCGGTTTGTGCTTTGTCAATGTTGTGTACCAGTTCATGATCTGTGCTTGCTGGTCTGTTTGTTTTCTCTCGCACAATTGAGGCGCTGTAGCACAGTGTACAGTGTCGATCATCCTGCCCAGGCTCTGATTTCACGTACCACAGTACGGTTTCTCTTGTTGCTCACTGTAATGTGCATGATACAAGCTCCTTGGTACTCCATCATCACCTGGTGCTGTTGCTGCCATTGTTGGACCCTGCTGATATCCTTCTCGCAATGCCCGAACGTTGTTCCAACAAATGCACAACTCGCTCTTAGTTGTCACATTCGGTTTGGTCTCGTTCCAGTCTTTCGAATTGAGTGAGTGCGTAAACTTGTATGAAGTGGTGGAGCAAAAGCCGTGTGCCGGCAAACATTCAATGTCCGGGTGTAATGACGCACCAAGGTCCCGGGACTTGCGTCCAATTCCTGAGTGATTTTTGTGTGCCTAGCCTCTAGGTATCATACCATATTTGTTTGGTTCAACCGTTTTGGATGCCCACTGCAATACCATTCACTGTATTATGTGTGTATGTTATCCAAGAAATCTCCCATATTTTTGGGTGGACAAACCTCGCCATAAGTCAGTAACCTGGCATTTTGCACTAACAGAACTCCTAGGATATCAGCGCCGTCTCAGTACCTGGGGACAGTTGTAAAGAAAAAGAAAAAATATACTTGGCCCACAATGCCCCACTAAATAATCCGAAGGGTGTCGCGAAGACGACAATTTCCTTACCTTTCTTTCGTGGACGAAAAAAGACACTTCGCTTCGTCCGTTGCGCATGAAACGAAACATGAGGGTAGTGTTTATCAATTAGAATAGGTATCATGCACGAAGGAATGGCGAAAAGGTACTATGCTCGAGCGCTGGTCGTCGTCTTGTTTGTCAATTTTGAGTCCCATTGAGAATTTTCTTCTCCAGACCTCTCAAATTTCCCGCGGTTGCAAATAAAAGTGCAACTTCTAGACGACTTTTTTGAATTTGGCGCACGGACTGTTGCAGCAGGCACTGCCCATGCCCATGGTCGGCTTCGGAAAAAGAGTAGAATAAAGGCGTTGGAGTCTATGTGGATGTCTTGGAAGGAATGGGGGACGGCACAGACGGGTACGTGAATGTGTAAAACCTGAGTATTTTGTATTTTCGTTGAATTGGTTCAAGTTACTTGGCGAGTCCCTTCCACAGTAGAACGCCATCCTTCACAAAATTTGTCTGACTATTTTGTCAAGAATGGCCGTTCTATAATGATCAATCGACTCTGAAGCCAGTGGATTGTGGAGGTCGCCCTTGCATATAAATTGAAATGGTCACGAACGAACGAAAGTATTTTTGATTCGAACATGTACTGGACAACGTGGTTGCATTGTGTCAGTAGAGGGTACTACTGTAGTATCTCACCATTTCTTTATGGTAATCGCTGTCCACCAAGAACTCTCCTATAGTTATTGCCACGGCTTGATCACAGCGGTACACTGAGTTTTTGTTGAGAAATTCCTTCAATTTATTGTCTTATCACTCAGTGCTCGAGCGTTTTATTTAGGATGCATTTTTTAGAGATTGATATTTACCAGTATGTGTTTCACATCACTCCTGACGAGAATAAGCATTTGAAAGCAACACTGGCTGACAGCAATCATGCTCCCCAGGCTCAAGTGTGTGTGTGTGTGTTACAAGGGTGTGCATGGCAATTTGGTAGAGTATGTGTGAACACAAAGTCCACTATATTCACAAACTCGAGTACATCGCAAAATTGTGCCTTCGTATAGTATATGGTGCCTTCATAACTTTGACTAGCCCTAACCTGCTGTTTGACAGGTGTGTCATTGGTGAATGTACATGTATACTGTCTCTCTTCACAACTACGTGCATGTAACACAATATTTACAGTGCACTTGCAGTGTATATAGCTAGATCAATGCACAGTAATCAGTAAATTGTGGCTGCCTTTGTCACATTGTCATATTCACGCGACGTACATTCTAAATCATCGAAAATGCCCAAACCTATTTCTACGTGTGCAGAAGAAGATTGAAAACATTCTTTCCTTGCATCTGCGCCTTGATCCTTGAAGGATGACGGTGTTCCTACGGATGCGGAAAACTCGGCCTCTAGCCGAGTCTGACGCGAACCGTGAATTGTTTTCCTTGACATTGGTGGATGGCATCAGTCACATCTAAGAGTGACACTCTATCTCAAACATATTTACGCAAAGAAGTAGTAATCTTATCTTCATTGGAGCGATGGTCTGCAGGCATGCGATCATGTGTGGGCCTTGTGTGTATGCGCGTGTGTGTTTAGTCACTGTTTACGCGCACGTTTGTGAATGTGCGTGTGTGTGTGTGTGTGTGTGTGTGTGGCCTGGTATGGGGTTGCTCAGGATAGTTCTGCATGGCGGGTGGACGGTACTGTCTTATCTGCCATCGGTCGTTTCGCCAGCCAGGTGACAAACAAGGCACAAATGTGGCGCAGAGCGAAGTCTCCCCATCCAGGATCAGCGTGGTGCTGTGCAGTGTGGTACATGCAGAAGGTGGTTTCACTCTCGTGGTGGCTTGCGTGTGCATCATTGTTTGCCCCTGGAACCATCGAAAGTGTCCGCACCGGCATCATCTATTCCGCTCAGCTTCCAAGCTTCTCTCTTGTGTTTGACATGCAATCGGCAATTCAAGTCAGCGCCTGGTTTCAGACGTCACACGTGCGACCGTGGCCATCGGGCAACCAAGTCTGACAGAGCGTCATAATGGTGTCCGCTGTTCTCGCTGCAGCCGTCAGTTCCGTCGACAGAGTGACCTGAGTCGTCATCTCCGTTTCTGCTCCTGACAATGACTCTGGCTTCTTTCGGAATGGTGTGGCCCGTGGGCAACCATGCTACAGTGGCAGTAGTAGTAGTAGTAGTAGTAGTAGTAGTAGTAGTAGTAGTAGTAGTAGTAGTAGTAGTAGTAGTAGTTGTGTGTGTGTGTGTGTGTGTGTGTGTGTGTGTGTGTGTGTGTGTGTGTGTGTGTGTGTGTGTGTCTGAATAGTGGCGGTCAATTCTTCAGCCTTGCAAGCTGTTGAATGGTGCAATCCCAGCACAAGCTGCTATGGCTTCTGCTGTAGCATTGCTATCATCTACTCCAGCGATGGGCGTCCAATGGTGTGTGTCTGGAGCGCCATCGGGTGGCGTGCTCTTTCTCTCTCTCTCTGCTGCCCCTCCGGGGCCCACGTGACCCTAGTGGTAGTGGCTCGACAGGACAGGTGTGTGTGTGTGTGTGTGTGTGTGTGTGTGTGTGTTTGCACGCATGCGTGTGCGTGTGTATGTGTGCACATGTGTGTGTGTGTGTGTGTGTGTGTGTGTGTGTGTGTGTGTGTGTGTGTGCATGTGTGTGTGTGTGTGTGTGTGTGTGTGTGTGTGTGTGTGTGTGTGTGTGTGTGTGTGTGTGTGTGTGTGTGTGTGTGTGTGTGTGTATGGTATGTGGGTGGTATGTGTATGGTATGTGTGTGTGTGTACACGTGTGTCAATGTGTATTGCAGGGTTGGGTGGGCTAGTAGAGAAGGGTAGATGTGTGCGTGCGTGCGTGTGTGTGTGTGTGTGTGTGTATGTATGTATGTATGTGTACACATGTGTCAATGTGTATTGCAGGGTTGGGGTGGGGCTAGTAGAGAAGAGTAGATGTATACGGACATGTACATGAGATATGTAGGTGTGCATGTACATGCACCAAAGCAAACTTATCAAAAAGGCATTCTGCGCCTGTATATGGCGAAATTGAGCATTGAAGCATATGTTTTTTATTTTCTCACTGGCATGTACACATTTAGTCCATTCAATAACCAAAAAATGAGGAAGATTGTAAATCAGGTTCTTGATGAAATACCCGTCCGCTATACATCACAAATCCTGTACAAATTTGACAATTTAGTGAAATTGTCATCGCCTATATCTCAAAAGTTAGCATTGAGACCCCGTTTTTTTAACTCGCCATTTGCATACACTACCTAAGCGCAACCACCCACCAAATTTTCAGAGCAATCGTTAATTTTTTTGAAATAGGCGTGAGCCACCTTAACGATGGCTTCATTTCTTACTACTATAGTTTCCCGAAATTCCAGAAGCACTGTGCTAATCCCTGAATGGTCTGTACAATTGATACTCTACTGCTTTAGGTGTGTGCATCGAGGTGCACAATCCATTTCACAGCACACCATGATCCAATTGACAAGCTGCTCAACAAAATAGAAAATGGGGGCAATGTGACAGAAGAAACCAATGACGCAGGCCCAAAAATGGCAGCAGATGAACTCAGTGACTCGGAGGAGCGTCAGCTTGACGACCAATGGGAACGTGTCGACCGATTGGAACTTGACGACCGATGGTCGATTTTTCAAGAGATGGTGAGTTTTGTGTCAATGGACCAGACATGATGTGTGAGATTTGTTAGTGTATGCACTTGTTCTCACTGATTCTGTCGTGACTATGACATCACAACTCCGCGTTACACTCGCTATTACATGTGGACGTCGTGCGGACGTCTTGCTGCACGCAGAGCGTGCGCAGCGAGGGAGTGGCTCCTTGCTCCGGACACCTTTGGGTTTTTGTTTTGAACTGGATGATGACGAAACTAGTAATACTATTGGACATACCGGCCTTACTACAACTCAACGACGCAAAGCAACAGACCACCCAACTTGGGAGGCTCAAGTTTATGTAATAAACATAGTAACTTTCGGCATTCTTTGTTGCCGTGATGCATAGCTCGTGCTCTTCTTCGTTGCGCTTTCCTTCCCCTCTTGGACCTTTCCGAACCTGAGCCTTCCAAGTTGGAAGGTTGTTGGTTTGCGCCTTGGAGAAGTGTTGGAGCTAGGTGTCAGGTCGCCGAATGTCTCAGTACTCCTTGTCAGTTTTGTGCCATTTTGTCGCACTCGCTGACTGTATAAGATCTGGTTACGTTGATGGACAGTTAGTCATAACTCGTAACATTTTGTCCTTCAAAGGAACAGTAGGGGAAGTGAACTGCCTGAAAAGAGAAAAAATCGCCAGACCCACCAGGACTCGAACCTGGAACCTTGCTTGTCATGAGCAATGCTCTAACCACTGAGCTATGGGACCGGGCTGAACCTAGAAGGCGCTGACAAGACCCAAGTGCCATCAGTATGTGTGGCACGTGTTGTGAGCTGCCTTTGGAGTGAAAACCTTGTAAGCGCCTTCTAGGTTCAGCCCGGTCCCATAGCTCAGTGGTTAGAGCATTGCTCATGACAAGCAAGGTCCCGGGTTCGAGTCCTGGTGGGTCTGGCGATTTTTACTTCTTTTCAGGCAGTTCACTTCCCCTACTGTTCCTTTGAATTATTATTATTATTATTATTATAGACAACACCTCATAGCATGAAAAGAAAATCAGCCAGTACGGGAGATGTGGGTGTTAACCAACCATGGTGAATAAAATAATTAAAGAAGAAAAGTAATGGTCAAGACGGAGAAGCATGGGAGGGACAGGTGATGGTGAATCTAGTGAGCAGATTCAAATGCGTCCAGGGTACTGGCATTGCGCGTAGTAGCGGGCAGCGCAAGCCAAGCAGAGTAGGCAACAAAGAGTGGAGAGTGTACAAGGGAGGACGTTTTAGCCAAGGGGAGGGCAACAGAGTATCTTGTCTGGGGGCCATCTGTGGTACGTGATTCGGAACCAGTTGTACACGCTAAGATGAGGAGGATGTAGAGCTAGTTTGAATTTGGGAACTAAAGTGCAAATTAACTTTTGGCGGTGGGTTGACAGTGGGCAAGCATTTGCAAGGGCATGCAAGGAAGCAGAAGAGTAGAGAGGGGGTAGTCAAAACAGGATACGAAGAAGTTTCCTACGGTGGATTTCGAGACGCTCAGCGAGAACCGAGGACAAGCCACACCACCTAACAGCAGCGTACATAAAAAGAGGCAGGATATACCATTTGTAAAACAAAATTTTGCATTTGACAGGAAGGTGGAAACAATGGGGACGTATAACACCTAGAGCAGAGCTTAAACAGCTGCAAAGAGCATCAACATGGAAAGACCAAGAGAGACGATCATCAAACATTATTCCCAGGTGTTTATGGTTGGAAACAACCTTTATGGGTTCTGGGAAATCAGGACGGTGTAAAAGTGACATGGATGAGATTGGGGGAAGGAACATTATTTCGGTTTTAGTCAGGTTGTGTCTAAGTCGCCATGTTTGCATCCAGCGTAGGACACTGCATATCTGAGCCGACACTCGAGGTACAAGAGCCGCTGAGGACGAGGATGCTGACAGTAGGGTTGTATCATCAGCAAATAACGAGACACCTGGGTCTATAGAGGGTAAGTCATTTACGTATGCTAAGAATAAAAGAGGTCCAAGTATGGAGCCTTGGGGAACTCCAGAAGACACTGGTAGGGGATCAGAGTTGATGGAGAGGGCAGAAACAAATTGTGATCGGTTGCTTAGATATGACTCCAGCCAGGACAGAGCAGGGCCAGACACACCAAAGACAATATGTCGCTTGGCAAGGAGGCCACGATGCCAGACAGTATCAAAGGCCTTTTGCCAAGTCAAAAAAACAGAGAGCAATATGGTGTCGAGCATCACGAAAGGTGGCAATGTCTCGTACTAGACGAGCTAGTTGGTCAGAGGTTGAGTCGTTGCGGCGAAAGCCAGATTGGGAAGGGCTAAGGCATGGTGAAATGTGGCAATACAACTGGTCATAAAATATCTTTTCACATACGTTTGAAAGGGAGCAGAGAAGAGATATTGGACGGTAGTTTGAGGCTTGTGATCGGGAGCCTTTACACTTGTAGATGGGCGTGACCTTAGCGATCTTCCAACGATCAGGAAATACGCCGGAGGAGTAGGAAAGGTTCAATATAAGGCACAGTGGGTACGCCAGAGATGGAGCCAGAACTTTGAGAGCTTCATTTGGTAGGGCATCAGGACCAGGGCTTTTGTTGCTTTTTAGTCTTTTTAGATAGTTGCGAACAGATGATGTGGTGGTATGTACAGAGCGCAGATCAGAAGACACAGTCGCAGAGCGTTGCAGAGGTGGTATTGGAGAGGAATGGTCGTCTGGAATACCAGCTGATGTGAATTGCGTATTGAGAGTATTAGCTACTTTGGTTTCTTCAGATGCGGCGAACTGCTAGAAGCACCTACCACGCGCGGCTGTTTGACATTCGAGTCAGGGATGCTCCCTGTGCCGCGTCTACCACGCTCAAAGACAGACCCGTCCGGGGGAATGTTTGACGGTGCTGATCAGGCCAGCGGTGCCGCCATACTGCGCTGTGAGAGCCATGCTCACCTACCTCACTGCAACCTCCTCCGCTCGTCCAGGCAGTGTTGTGTTCATCCTGGCCAACGGACAACGCCTCAACCGCAGCACCTTTACAGCCCACGTACGCACACTGCTTAGCACCAGCGGCGTGACAAACTGGCAGGACTATGCAGGCCATAGCTTCCACATCGGGGCCGCTACCACTGCTGCCCTTGCTGGCGTCCCCGACCACCAGATCCGCTCCTCGGGGCGGTGGCGCAGTGCTGCATGCCTACGCTACATCCGGACACCACCATCATCGGCCCGAACGCTGGCCAGCAAACTATCCTCAGTATGACCATTCCACTGACACCGATGTTTCTCGATTCACACACTTCCCTCATAATGAACTATGCTATGCTGCACTGCAATACTGTTGTGTATGGGCATGTACTGGCGGTATGGCGAGTCGCTCATAACTGGTCTGCCTTCCCATTGCGGCAGTATGGCCTTATGGTCCTGCCTTTCCATTGCGGCAATCACAGCCTCCGGGCTTCTGCCTTCCTGCGGCAATCACAGCCTCCGGGCTTCTGCCTTTCTGCGGCATTCGCACCCTCACGGGCTCTTGCCTACCTTGCGGCAAAGACCAACCAGTTCCTTGTCACCGTACTTGCCCAACACAACCTAGCCTTATTTGTGGGGCGTATGCCTGTCTGCATGCCGTCTGTGTGCGTGGAATGCTAAAATTAAAAAAAAGAGGACCACACGTTTACAAGTTATCCGTTTTGTCCAACACTAACGATTATAAGATCGGCATGGCACTGGGAGGAACCTGAGAACAACCTGTCGTCATGCTGCTCCACACAATGTTCCGTGTTTTAAGATACAGAGACTGAAAAACTGCCGTTTTGTTTACAAGCCAAGTACCAGAATCGAAAGCTGTTGCTTGACGACAACGCCAAAAGGGCAAGAAACTACCAGGACAAACTGATGGAAAAGCGGAAACTGTCACAGTACTTGAGGAGCGAAGATATTAAACCCAATAAGCTAGGCTTTACTGCATCGTGACAGCCCACATTTTCGCGATATTTTGCCAGCTATGGAAAGGGGGTAATTTCCCTTATCTTGTCTGTGGTTTGTGGGTGAGTTTTGCTTCTCTAGTTTTCGTTTATCAATATTTTCTTGAATTTGTGTATCACTCGATCCATATGCTTTTATTTACGTTTTCTCTCCAGCCTCCTTCCATAGTGTCTCTGCTGCACATTGCTGCAATGGTAGGAGAAGATCCATTCATTTGCGAGCTACTGATTGGGCATGGTGTGGATGTTGATGTCACGCTTAAGCCTGAGGTAGGTGTGAACTTGGTTGTCTTTGTCCTGTTCTTTGTGGCCATGATTGTATAATTTAGAAACTTCTCTGGTAGCATGAAGTATTTGATACTTGCTGTGAGATTAGCACAGATAGAATAACTCTTTACTTTCAATAAAGGTTGTGTCTGTGCCACTAATCCTAGTTGTAGTCGACCCCTTGAGTTCCAAATTAGGGACACAAGATTTTGATTTATAAAACTGGTAGAATATGGTACTTCCTCCGGAAACAAAAACTTTGTGACTTTTATAGAAAAGAAAAAGGACCAAGGAACTACAAGTTACGCTATAATGTGCACTAAAACCACCAGTTACTAAACAATCAGTTCATGCATTCATTCCTGCACACCTGATGAGCCATCCTTATCTGTACGGCGAAACGATCGTCGCGTGAAACTGCTGCTTGTAATACTGCTGATTATTGCCCATCTAAATTGTCATCGTCGAAGTACAGTGCTCCTTTACTGAGGCGTTCAGTTTAGCATGATTCTTGTTCGCATAGCTTCCAAATTTAACTGATCTTCGCATTTTTGAGCCACACAAGTTGTGTGGAATGTTGCTTTGCGTCCTTGAATCGTGGTTTGACCGTAGTGTCGAAGGGTCTTGCCGGTATCGTCATCGACATGCATATACATCCGCCAACGTCCTTCACAGCTGAGACTTTCCGCTCGTGCTTGTCTTGGTCGCGCTCACCTTCCCCTCCCATGTTATCATGTAACTTAGAACCTTCCAAGTTGGAAGGCTCTTGGAGTGCGCATCCAAGATGTGCTAGAGCTGATAGCCAGTTAGTTGCAAAACGTCAGTACCGTCGGGCAGTGTCATGCAATGTTATCGCATGAACTGATTGTTTAGTAACTGATGGGGTTAGTGGACATTATAGCATAACTTGTCGTTCCTTGGTCCTTTTTTCTTTTCTCTAAAATGTATCCTTGGCTCTCCATCCGAGTTCATTTTTCGTGACTTTTTCACTAATTTTCACCGCTGTTCTGTTGCTCTCTCTCTCTCTCTCTCTCTCTCTCTCTCTCTCTCTCTCTCTCTCTCTCTCTCTCTCTCTCTCTCTCTCTCCCTCCCTCCCTCCCTCCCTCCCTCCCTCCCTCTCTCTCTCTCTCTCTCTCTCTCTCTCTCTCTCTCTCTCTCTCTCTCTCTGTTTTTGTCGGCCTGAAACACTGACATTTCGGAACCGTAGGAAAGCATGATTCATATTCTGGAGAGCCAACAGTCGTCACAAAGCAAGGTTTTCGACGCTGCAAATAAAGCGAAGCGAATATGTGTTTTCATTTTCGTCCACCCGGCGCAATGCGAACAAAGGCATTGCGCTCGCTGCTCGTCGTTGCTATTTTTTAGTTCAGAACTTGAAAGAGCAGGACAATGGCACCGAGGAGCAAGAAGAGTGGAAAAGGAATCGCATTAGCAGCTAGCGTTTTGAAATCTTCGCCATCCCCGTAACGCCTATCAAAACTCCAAACACAGAGATATGACAATCGTCACTTCACACAGCAGAGCAATGAACAAGTTCAAAATCGAAGTCTTCGTTCAGCCACTGCAGAAACCAGACCTCAACCTGGATGATCTCGCCTTTTCCAGCAGCCTCCACGATGTGTCCTTGGTCGCAAAGGAGAACAAGCGAGATCTGATCGAAGCAGTCGCAAAGTGCTCATTCGAAGAAAGTGTGAAATGTTTGGCTTTGCCTGAGTTTCTTGTTCCGGGGCATGCTCGAGAGCGGAGGCGGTAAGGAATACCAGCATCGCGTCGATGGACTGGCCACTTCGGATGGTTTCAGCGGTGATGAATCGAGCGATAGCGATCCAAACTGAGTCTCTTTTCCCATTAATGGATCTTGTGGACATTGTAAATATGTCCACTGAAAGTGTTGAATTTAAAAAGAGAGGACCATAAGCGTACAAGTTATCCATTTTGTCCAACACTAAAGATTATAAGCAGGATACTGTTGAGTCAAAATGTGAAACAATTAGCACAAAACTGACTGATGCAGCTAAGCATCAGGTCGTTGAATGTCAGTATCACATCAGTCAGTTTTGTGGAAATTGTTGCACATTTTGGCTCAACAGTATCCTGCTTACACAGAGGCAGGCAGTGTAGTATCTTCTTTTTGCTTCTCTTCTTTAATTCTTGGCTCTCCATCTGAGTTGAAAGTGTTGAAGTGTTTCTCTTCGGCGCACCCATCCTTAGACCGGGATGCGTCGTTTTCCAAGTTCACAAGTGGGAGTACGATATGCAATCGTATGAAAAGAGACAGCACGCTGGAAGTCCTGATTTCCCCTGTACAGCCAGGGAAGCAGAGGAGAGCGACTACAAGAAATGTCCCGGGCTCATCGTGCGTGTGACCATGCCGCAGGGAGATGTCCCGCACACCTGTCGAGGAGCAGCCAGTCTGGTCTAATAGAACACTTTTGTTGAGCACAGTAACTCCTTGAAAGGTCATGTAAAAATTCACGAAGTTTTTTTTCAGGAGGAAGTAGACCTACACCCAAACACGTAGCCCGCATGGAGCACGGGGGTGTGGGGGGGGGGGGACATGTGTAATAGGTGTATTTATACAAAGACGTACATACTCACTACTCGTATTTCCCGCTAGTTCCCCTTAGCAATGAGAGCCACTCACGTGTAGAAGAGTGCATGCGCCAGTGGTTCTCTAGAGTTGAGTTGTTGTTGTCCTGTTCTCCTTCACTCTTGTCTACTCTCTTGTGGAAATACTTATCAGTCCATATTCAATACTATAAACCCCTGTGTTCTGGAAGAATGAGGGGACTTCGTTTAGCCGGGAACACTGGTGGCAGCGGAAAACGTCCACGTCTACATCGCTGGCGGAGTGTGTACGCCTTCGGAGATCGTTTGCTACGAAGAACCACGGAGGCCCACGCAAGTGAACTAAGTGTTGTTTTTTCACGGCTGAGCGTAGCGAAAGAGTGTAAAAAACGTATTTTTCACTCACCATTTTTCTGTCGTGCTCTTCTGCTCTTCCACTGCGCAACTCTCCCCCACCTGCCATCGTGGTCTTGTATTCCTCGTGTAGCATGGAGTTTTTCCCGCCCTCCCTCCCTTGGGTCCCGTACGTTTTTGGGCTTCTATTGGGTGCTGTTTTACTGGCTTTCCATGGCATGCTTTGTTTTTTGTGTTTCTGCCCCGAGAGTCTCGGCATTTTTTGGTTGTATGATTACTCCTTTCTGCTTTTTTCTCTTCGGTTTTTTGGGTGTGACTGGCAGTGGGGCAGGTCCCATATTAGTAGAAGGGTTTTTGGCCGCAAGGCGAGTTTTTCCCCCCAGCCCGGTTGAGCGGTCGTGGCTGGAAATTTAGGGAGTCGGGTTTTCAGGCGCTCCCCTACTGCCCAGTCACCCACGCCATGACATTGCTCTGCTCGTGTCTTGCACTGACATATCTCTTGCTGGCCGCCTGCTCTTTATTACTTCTGGCCTAGTTTTTGGCTAGCGTGTGGCTGCGAGTGTGGTGTGACGGTATACTGAGTACATTCTGTGAGTACATTCTGGTAGACCACTACCCCATGTACAACCCGGTTGCTATATGAGTCAAAACTACCATATCCTCATCCACTCTCTTCGTCGATTTTTCCTCTCTGCATTGTGTTTCTTTCTGCTCGTCGTTTTTTTGTTGCATGAATTGTTTACAGTCCATAGGTCACGCATTGGCGCCAACCTGTCTGGCCAAACATTTTTTCAGAATATTTTCTGTGTCCGTGTTTTGTGCATGACTGCATACTGACTGCTGTCCGTAGAGTAGTTGCCCATTTGGAATTGTCTGATTTGTCTCTGCCAAATTTAGTTGTTTGCCGCTACGCACGATAGTTTACGCGATTGTAGATTTAGATCGATAGTTGATCGAGGCGCTAGGCGTTGATCGAGTCCACAGGAAATTTTTGCAGATTATTTTTTTTCGAAAATTCAAAAATACAAAAACATTTTTTTCACAATGGGCCGTTCAGCGAAATCCAAGACTGCAAGACTGCCAAGAGACAGTAAAAGCTACAGACTACAGTGTTCGTACTCGTAGAGTGTAGATCTACAGTGTAGTTCTACGTTGTAGTTTCGCTGAAGCAGGTTGCGACATGTACCGTGGCATATCCGTGTTGAGTTTCACTGGCCAGCTTCACTCGCTGGCGAAGACTGGCCTCGTGCATCAGGGCTTGCTGGGGCGACTCAAGACGAACATGAAGTGCCTCGACTGCGTCGGAAAAGTTCATGTCAGGCGTGTGGGTTAGGATTTCGGTTAACATCTCGTGAGCTATACCAACAAGGCAAGCAGGTAGTAGCCGTAGCTTTTGGTCATCGTCGTCGTACCCACTCAGCTCGCATGAGTGGACGAAATGCCTCATGTATTTATTGAAATCTTAGCCATGTCTCGGGAAGCAACACTGGCTTCGGCAGTGGACGTGCACGTGCTTGTGGTGTGTCTATGTCCGGCAAGCGAAAACAATGGGACTAACCCTTGTACCGGCAAACTCTCGTGCTCTTCAGCAATGCTCATGTCGCAGCCAGCTTCAGCGAAGCTACGCTCTAGCTTTTCTTGTCTCTTGGATTTCGCTGAACGGCCCATTGTTTAAAAAAATGTTTTTGTATTTAGGAATTTTCGAAAAAAAGTCTGCAAAAATTTCTCGTGGACTCGATCGATCATCGATCTAACTCTACAATTACGTAACCTATCGTGCGTAGCGGTAAACAACTAAATTTGGCAGAGATTCCAAAATAGGCAACTACTCTACGGACACAGTGTAGACTCTACTACCCAGCTAGCAGCTATCCTAACAACAGACAGCAGTCAGTATGCAATCATGCACAAAACACAAACACAGAAAATGTTCTGAAAAATGTTTGGCCAGACAGGTTGGCGCCAATGCGTGACCTATGGACTGTAAACAATGCATGCAACGAGAAAACGACGAGCAGAAAGAAACACAAATTCAGAAAGGAAAAAAAATCGACGAAGATGAGAGTGGGTGAGGATATGGTAGTTAGTTCACTTGCGTGGGCCTCCGTGGTTCTTCGTAGCAGACGATCTCCGAAGGCGTACACAATCCGACACGGACTCAGACGGTTTTCAAGTGCATAGCTCCAAACGCCCTCGAAGCAGTGTCACACCTGAAAGACCTCGCGGGGCCACTGCCAATGCACCCAGAAACAAGAAGAAGTTGAAAAAAGGCAAACCCAGACAGTCCTAGGTGAGTGCAAGATATCCACTCATACAGAACGGAACGTGTTGTACTGTAATATCCTCGCACTTACACCATTTTCGCCTTCTTGCATAATATTATACTTTTGTCCTATGTCTTCTTTCGGCTCCAGCATGTTGTATTTCTTTACCTAATTTTCCTAGGAATGAGTTTTTTTAACATTTAATGCTAGGAGCTTGTGCAACAAAATGGACGAGCTCATACCCACTATCACACGCATCACGCCCACACTAATTGCTGTCTGCGAAACGTGGGCAAACCCCATGGAGCCAGACTCATTCTATGACATTCCAGATTACACACTCTACAGACAGGACAGAACAGAGACGATGGGTGGAGGTGTTGCTTTATACATACATGCCCCTACCTGCCACAAACGCCTACCAACAGTCGTCATGACAAGCTTCCAGTCACTGTGGGTAGAGCTTACACTCTCAGATCGTACAGTCACCGTGGGATGCACGTATCGACCACCAAACTCTGCCGCGAACTTGAATTGTGTCTCGGGAAATGTAACACCACAGCGCCATTCATCCTCCTCGGCGACCTAAATTCCAAGAACAGCTCTTGGTTGGATTCTGATGTCACAGACAGAGCTGGTGACGCACTTAGCTATCTTATCGATGCATATGGTTTCCATCAGCATGTAAACTTTGCCACCCACATCTGCCGAGGCTATCTAAATTCGTGCCTCGATCTAGTCATCTCCATTCTCCCTCCGGAGGAGGTCACACTTTCTTCCAGAGCACCGTTTGGGTGTTCAGATCACGTAGCAATCCAGGGAACTATCTCCATGCAGCCACCAGCAGATGAGCGTGGCAGACGTAACCTGCCACCTTGGACCTGGAACTGGAATTCAGAAAACGTTGGCGCCCTGAGAAAAGCGCTAGCGTATACTCAACTCCTGCCACCCGACATTGACTTGCCGTCATATTCGCTGACCGAACTGTGGTCGCTCTGGCGTGACACTCTGCTTCGCACCGCACACCTGTTCTGCACTCAACTCCGGTTGACTAGATCATCTGCAGTGTCTCAAAAACGCCCATGGATGACGCCTGATCTGCTAAATAATATCCGTACAAAGCACAGGTTATACAGGAAATACCTCCGGACACGGACGGCTGAAGACTGGGACCAGTTCACAACTCAGCGAAACAAGACAACAACTCTTCTCCGCAGTGCCAAGTCCAAATTTGTTCATAAATCAGCCAATGCCGACAACAACTGTGACCAAACCCATATACGACGCCTTCAGTGAGTGGCAAGCCATACCAGCAGGGGTGCCCCTATGATCCGTTCTAGGCCCCCTGCTGTTCTTGATCTACACCATTGACCTGCCCTCTGCCTGCACCAACTCGAACACAAAGTGCAGCCAATTTGCAGATGACACGGCGCTCTTCGCAACACACCAGAGCCGTTTGACATCGGAGTTGTCCCTGCAGTCAGCCGTTTCAGCTGCCGCAACCTGGCTGCGCAGATGGCACCTCCTCGTCAATGTCTCAAAGACCGTTACCTTGTCGTTCACACCAAACCACCAACTCAACATCACTCTTAACGGCACACCCCTAAAGCAAGTCAAAGAACACCGTCACCTTGGAATCATACTACAAAACAACCTCCAATGGAACTCACATGTCACGCACATAATAAACAAATCCAAAACACTCCTTCACCAACTTTGTAAAGCACGAGGCCAACTTAACACCCCCAGTCTGCTCGTAATCTACACCGCCTACATTCGCCCGGTTATAGAGTACGGCAGTCTCGTGTTATCCAACACCACCCGCACACAGAAGGACCAATTAGAACACGTTCAGCGACGAGCAGCCCGTATCTGCTTGCGGATCCCCCTTTTTGCACCAGTCCATCACAGCTCACTTCTTCATCATCTCCAACTCCCCACAATAGTCTCCCGGCAACTCTTACGACAGATTACTCTTGCCCACAACATCAAGTACATCCGCGCTCCCCTTCACCTGCAACAGCCTCACCTTGCACGACCAATCACAGAGCAGCCACATGCACTACGACACATGAGAACATACACATTGAGAACATCACACACATACCGACACACCAACTCACCCATCAACCTGTCCCTTCACAATTTCAACCAACTACCCCCCGACCTGCGTGAAACAAATAGCAAGCATGCGTTTAAATCAATGGCGTCTAGCCTCATTTTATCATCCATATGCTCCTGTAGTAGCTCACACTGCACCCCATCGTAACCCCATTCCCTGCAATGTGTTGGTTTCCTTACTTGCTAGACTGATTTTATATGATTCTGGACTGATTTGAATAATATTAGCTTCCTTATTGGCCATGGGCCATCGTGGAAATAAAGAATAATAATCACAAGCTTGAGCAACAACAAGGCCCCTGGAGAGTGTGGCATTCTACCTGAGATGGTGAAACATGCTGGTCCTGCTTTCACTGGCGCTCTACTAGAGCTAGTCCATCAAGTCTGGCGGGAGAGTTGCGTGCCCCAGGCGTGGCGTGATGCCGAGATTGTACCGATCCCCAAAAAGGGTGACCTGTCCAGATGTGACAACTGGAGGAGCATTGCCTTTCTCGACGTGGTGGGCAAAGATGTGGGCCGTCTCATCCAAAATCGCCTGCAGATACTGGCTGAGGAGGAACTGCCCGATTCGCAATGTGGCTTCCGGCGAGGCCGCTCCTACATCGACCAGATTTACTCTGTCCTCCAGCTGACAGAAAAACTGTACGAACACCGCACCAGCAGCTTTGCAATCTTTATTGATTTAAAGAAGGCGTATGACTCTGTTCCTCGTGGCTTTGTGGGCTGCGTTGTGCGCTCTAGGTGTACCTGAGAGCCTGGTTCTTTCTTAGCGCGTCATTCCACGACGGCATGTTTACCCGTGTCCGTGTTGGCGACAGGCATACTGAGCAGATAGCGGTGAACAATGGTCAGCGACAGGGATGTACAATCTCTCTCGTCCTCTTCAATCTCTACTTTGCCCTTGTATTCGAGAAGTGGCGCAGTGAGGTGCAGCGTCGACATCCAGACTCGGGCATTGACTTCAGGTTTAACATCAACGGCAACTTGTTTAACAACAGCCGCACGTGTCACCAGCATTCTGCAGCTTTGGATGTGGAATTTGCTGATGATGCTGATGATGCTGCTCTTATGGTGGCCTCCCGTGAAGTGGCTGAGTCGGCACTTGAGTTTTTCCATTCTGTGGCATCAGCATATGGTCTCACAGTCAACTTTGCCAAGACGAAGTTCATGTGTTGCGGCTTCGGCATTCCCGATGATGACCGCCGTCCCATTGTCATCGATGGTCAGTCGGTGGAGTGCGTGCCGTCCTTCATCTACCTTGGGTGCTTGATGACTCCAGAGGGCAGGATTGGTCCGGAAGTTGACCGTCGACTTGCGCAGGCTTCTCGGGCTTTCGGTGCACTCCGGTGCGTATTCGAAAACCCTGCTATCTCCATCCGAACGAAGCGAGTGATCTATGATGCCTGCGTGTTGTCCGTCCTCCTCTATGGCTCTGAATCCTGGCCTGTGCTGCGCCGCGATGAAGATCGTCTGGACCGTTTCCACTACCAGTACGTCCGTGCTATCCTTGGCGTATCGTGCATGAACCAGGAAACAGACCACATCACCAACAGCGAGCTGCGTGTGCGCTGGGGTAATAGTGATCTGCTTTCTGATATCCTGCGTCGCCGGCGAATGCAGTGGCTTGGCCATGTTGCCCGCATGCCGGATGACCGCCTTCCGAAGCAGCTTCTGTTTGGTTGGCTGCCGCAGACCAGGCCAGCACATGGACCACGTCTCAGGTGGAAGGACCGTGTTCGCTCGGATCTTACTCTACTCCATGTACCAGAGTGGTACAAGTCCGCACAAGAGCGACAAGAGTGGCGCGGCATCTATCTGCCCAGTGTGGACCGTCCTGCACCGGAGCCGGCTGCTCACTGTAACACCTGCAACAGAACAAGGTGTATGTGTGTGTATGTGTGTTGTAGTAGGAAGCACTTTTTTGAGCTCTGCTGGTTCACATGTTTGCTCAGTTATAATATCCCCAGGGGTGGCCTACGGCCACCCCTGGCTAGGTTGTGAGTATGGTGCGTGAAGAAGACCTGGGAAGCAATGAATTTCTCAGTCGCAGGTCTTCAGGAGACGAAATGGTTCGGCGATCACGAGTATTTGATCAGTGGACGTCTGTTCTAACTGCAGGACGCCCCGTCCCAACAGAGCGAGGAATGCCCGCATATCGCGGCGAGGGAGTCGCAATTGTTCTTTTAGGTTTGGCCCAACGAGCGTGGATAAACGGCGGGTGTCAGTGGCGAGCTGTCAGCTTGCGAGTTGTTGTGGCGAAACTGTCGTTTGGCGATCAGTGGCTGCATGTCATTTCCTGCTACGCTCCAACGTTCGCGAGACCTCGCCATGAAAAGGAGAAATGCGAACTTCGTGATTGTCTGTTATCCATCCCGGAGCGCGATTTGTACGTCGTACTTGGTGACTTCCAACGCCCGTGTTGGCAGCGCCCAGGTCATGAAGAGGACGAATGGAGGCAAGTGCGTGATCCTTATGGCGTTGGTACCATGAATGAAGCTGGTGAGGAACTGTTGAGCTTTCTATCCATGTTCAACTCTCGACTCTGTAATACGTACTTCAAGAAAAAGGACATTCATAAAGTTACCTGGCAGCACCCACGTTCACAGCACTGGCACTGTATTGATTATGTGATCACCCGGCAGTGGGATTTTCAGCGCTGTACAGATTGTCGTGTGTACCGGTCTGCTGAGTGTGGGACCGATCACAAACTTGTTGGGCTAACGTTGTCACTTGGTTGCCACCGGCATTTCTACCCGCCAAAGAGCAAAGCCCCTGATCGCCGTCGCTTTGATGTATCACAGCTCGGACCTGCTGACCCAACTGCATCAGAGGATGATGATTTAGTAAGGCAAGCAACTGTGGCTGAGTGGTACCATACCTCATCCGACTGTCTGCAAGACGCTGCACCAGGGACCTCAGTTCAGGATCAATGGAGTTAACTACGGGACGCCACAGTTAAAGCAGCTACCTCTGTCCTAGGCAAGAGTCGCCGTCGCCAGCCAGATTGGTTCTCAGTCAGTTCTGCCACTCTCGAGTCCCTCCTTGCACATCGTAACACTTTATTCCAGAAATCTTTAGCAGATCCATCACCTCTGGTCCGGCGAGAGTTGGTCCGCGTGCGCGCTCAGCTGCAAGGGATGCTGTACGCAGTGCTAAGGAGGACTGGTTCCGTAAGACTGTGTCTGAGGCCGAATCTAGGAAGTTTGGGTGTAAGGCTGTGTGGAACAGCATCCGGGATTAACAGACTGCCCGGCGCGGATTGATTCCCACTAAGCCGTGCCTGATCAAACAGACTGATGGCTCACCATGCTCGTCCGTTGAGGCACAGCAGAACCGCTGGTCTGAACATTTCGAAAAGCTGCTGAACCTTCCAAGCGGCTTTGTCCGATCTGAAATCGACTTGGTCCAGCAGCGCAACGTCATGGAACACCTGGCCACCCCACCCACTGCTGAAGAGCCCCAGCGCTGCCTTCGCTATCTTACCAACGGGAAAGCTGCTGGAAGCTCCGGCATTCTACCGGAAATGGTCAAATACAACTGCGACCTATTCTATGCCAGTCTGTTTAAGCTCATTACCGCGGTTTGGGAGGAGGGCGTAGTACCGCAAGATTGGGTGAATGCTGAGATAATACCGATGCCCAAGAAGGGTGACCTCACTAGCTGCGACAACTGGCGTGGCATCGCACTCCTCGACGTCATTGGCAAGCTGTTCGGACGCCTGCTGCAAAACCGATTGCAGAAAGTCGCCGAAGCTGTTCGGACGCCTGCTGCAAAACCGATTGCAGAAAGTCGCCGAAAGTGTGCTACCTGAATCACAGTGCGGTTTCCGGAAAGGTCGCTCCTACACGGACATGACGTTTGTTGTTCGCCAAGTTGTGGAGAAGTGTCACGAGCACCAATCCAAGGGATTCCTGGTGTTTGTCGATTTGAGTGAAGCTGGTGAGGAACTGTTGATTTGAGGAACTCGGTAATGCTGAGTGGACAACGACCCTCTGTTACTTGGATGATATCCTCGTATGGGGGAGAACATGGCAAGAGCACACGGCGCGCTTGCATGAGGTACTGCAACGGCTACGCGACGCTGGCGCACTGCTGAATCCGGCAAAGTGCACATTCGGCGTCAGGGAAATCGAGTTCCTTGGTCACACTCTGGCCGATGGAAAGACATTCATCAGCAAGGCCCTTGTGGAAGCCCTCCTGACTACACCTCTTCCAGACACTAAGAAAATGCTGCGGAAGGCTCTGGGCAGTTTCGCATATGTGCAACGGTGGATCCCTGGGATGGCTGAGATCGCCAAACCTCTCCACACCTTACTTTCTGGCGATAGACAGAAACTGATCTGGAATGCGGAGGCCGAGAAAGCATTCCAGCAGCTAAAGCAACAGGTTGCCTCCCCACCGGTAATGCATTTGCCTGATTTCCGTCGTCGGTTTGTGCTTGTGACGGATGCATCGGCCGTCGGTATTGGGGCGAAGCTAGGACAGAGGAGCAAGGACGACGGGCTGCAGCCAGTGGCATTTCACCACCACACTCTGTCGGCGGCAGACAGGAACTATGGCACAACGGACCGTGAGCTTCTGGCTGTCGTGCTGGCGGTGAGGAGTTTTCGGATCTACCTGTCAAGCCGTGAATTTGAGTTGGTCACAGATCACACTGCACTCAAATGGCTTCGTTCCATGGAGATGGACGATGTTTACAGGCGAAGATCAAGATGGCTGGAGTTCTTGCAGCAGTTCAAGTTCACCATTGTGCACAGACCAGGCAAGTCACCAGCATTGAGCATGGCGGACTACCTGTCTCGCATCGAACATGGTGATTTGGCGGCGACTTTGCAAGTATTGGCAGTTTCTATTCAAGAAGAGAAAGGAGATGGGATGATTCACCTATCGCCTATGTTTTCAGGCCCAGAGGTTGTGGCTGGACAATGCACCTGTTCGTCAGTTGGCCCAGTCCGTGAGGCAATCATGACGGCTTAACCGCTATGCCTGGATACGAGCCAAGAGGCCAAGGATATATACAAGAGAAGGGACAGGCTGACAGTGGGCCAAGATGGAATCCTTCGCTACATTGAGTTCAAGGGCCGGTCTACGGAGGCACTGCCTCTGGGGCGGAAACAAATGAAGGTGGTAGTCATTCCCCAGAAGATGCGGCGGCCATGCTTGGCGGCGGTTCATGAATCACCCCTTAATGGACACATGGGACGTAACAGAACGTGGACACTGATCTGAGATGTGATGTGGTGGCCGACTATTGCCGAGGACGTAGGAAAGTACGTCAGAGGTTGTGAAATGTGCCAGCTGCACAAGCGGGTCAGGAGACCGGAGATTCCTCCTCCCCAACAGCCTAGCATTCCGGAGACCGTTGGTGAGCGGGTGCAGATAGACTTCATTGGTCCATTCCAAGAGTCTCAGATGGATACTGCTATGTGCTCGCAATGCAGGACGTTTTGTCACGCTATGCCGTCTTGGTGCCGATTAAAGATTGCTCAGCAACGACTGCAGCTCGGGTATTGTGCGACCGCTGGGTGTGCAGTGTCGATATCCCGAAGGTGGTGCAGAGTGACAGGGGACCTCACTTCACTGCGGCTGTGTTTGAGACTGTATGCCGCCAACTTGGGGTGCGGCAGGCACTCAGCAGTCCAGGGCATGCCAAATCGAATGCCCAGGTAGAACGGCAAAATCAGCTGATAGACCACGTGCGGTGTGTCTGTGGTCGTAAGCCAGTTGATTGGCCGAGGGCATTGGCGGCAGTACAGTATGCCCACAACACAGCTGCAAACGCCACCACAGGTGTATCACCATACTACCTCATGTATCAGCGGCAGCCCAATCGTCCTGAAGAACTCATGATACCGGCTGACCCAGATGAGGTACAGGATACTCGACGATCCCAAGTCCAGGAGATGGATACAGTCTTCAGATTGGTGAAGAAGCGGGTCAAGGAACGCCAGCAGAAGACTGCGAGCCGACGTCAACCAACGCCGGGTGCCCAGTTTTCAGTGGGCGATAGGGTTCGACTGAGACTGGTACCATCGCAACGGAGAGGGCTTGGCACGAAACTGGCACTGTACAAGTCAGAGCCCTACATGGTGATCAGGAGATCGAATAACACACACTGGGTGAAACCAGTGCGTGGCGGCAGAATTTTACAGCGGCACTTTGAGGAGCTTGAACGAGCGCCAGTCCAGCTGCTCGCTCATTAAGCTGGTAAGCTGACTCAAGAGTCGTCCAATGATGAGCACAGAGAGCTACCGACCGCTGAGCCAATAGTGAGGAGAAGTGGCAGGCTCCGCCGGAAGACGCGCCACCTGCAGGTTGATCCTTCTTGGGCATCATACAAATCGGAGGGGGAGAGTGATATGGTGTCAAGTGACAGTGACTGAGTTTGGTGTGAATGTAGGACTTGATTGGTGCTAGTGATAGATATAATAGTGTCGCCTTCATGCTGGCACTGCTGGTGTGTTACTGATCATTTATTAGCAGTTGTGTATGACTGCATGCACATGTATGCAACTGTGAGGTGGCAGCAGCACTATCAGCTACAGTTTGCATTGATGTTACTTGCGTTATAACTCTGGCATGCTTCACACCATTATCACTTGCACACTCTCACACCATCAATTGTAGTTATAAGCCGGTTTACTTTGGGTTCACTGCCTGTTCAGTTGATCACCTACTTCTGATGAAATTTACGTACTGCCGACGTATCAGTTCTGTCCCCAGACACTCAGCCAGGGTGCAGCCTAAGCTGGACACCCACCAGACAGCAAAGCTGGCCGACTCTTTCGTCCGCGCGCGCGTACGGTTACCCAGGCGGGAGAAAAAGAGTTTAAGGCTCTGTCACAGGTGTCGGCTGGCCAATACGTGGCGGGACGATGTCAGGGGATCGACCACCTCAGTTTGCCGGTCGCGGCGCAGGCACCAAGGAGTGTGGATTTTGTGGCGGCACACCTCATGCGCGGAGCTCCTGCCCTGCCAACGACAAAGAGTGCCGTCAATGCGGAAAACGTGGCCACTACGAGCGAGTGTGCCGGTCTCGCCGTAACCAGCAGTCCGTGTCTGCAACCGAGGTGTCCGACACTTACACAGATGACGGAGCGCTTCTCAACACAGAAGCTCTGTTCATGGGCGACGTCAAGTCCAGCCAACGGTCGTGGAGAGTCGGAGTGCGGCTACAGGGCACCTGAGTCGACTGCAAGATTGATACGGGAGCAGATGTCTCCGTTATCTCAGACGCCCTGTACCACCAGCTCCAGAATCCTCCAGTGCTCAAGCCGTGCACCAAACGGCTGATCAGCGCCGCCAACACACCGCTCCACACCGTTGGCCTGTTCACAGCGTCTGTGACGTACCCGCCATCAGGTGCCAGCGCCGTTATCACTGTGTGCGTCGTACAAGGGCTCCGTCACGCATTGCTTAGCTGCAGCGACTCACTTTTGCTGGGTCTTATCAAGCCCCTCTTCTCTAATGACGGCGTTCCTCCAGACGCAAAGCTGTCTTCCGATGTGCAAAACGACGGGCCAAACTCCATGCAGAGCGCGACAGTTATCCCTCCCGGCTCTGAACCTGTTCCAGTAGCACCCTGTGCAGCTGACCGGATACCGGAAGCCGTGCTCGCCGATTTTCCGCCCGTTTTTTTCTTCAAGGAGCCCTACTCGATTCCTCTCACCGACGGTGTCAAGCCGTTCTGCCTCTACACAGCCCGCAACGTGGCGCTGCCAATTCGCCCACAGGTAGAAGCTGAGCTGCAACGCATGGAGGACTTGGGCGTCATCCAGCGTGTCCTCCAGCCAACAGACTGGTGCTACAGGTGCGGTCCGCATATGCGGAGACCTGAAACCGCTCAACGATGCTGTACGTCGTTCGCATCACCAGCTCCCTACAGTCGACGAGACACTCGGTCAGATCGGCGATTCCACAGTCTTCACCAAGCTCGATGCTATCAGTGGATTCTGGCAAATACCACTCAACGAGGCGTCCCGGCTTCGGACTACCTTTACCACACCTCAGGGTCGATTTTGTTACACCAAGCTTCTATTCGGCGTATCGTTAGCACCGGAAATCTTTCAGCAGCGGATGTCCGCCATCCTACAGGGTTTGGAGGGTGTCGTTTGTCAAATGGACAACATTCTGGTACACGGCCGCACTCAGGAGGAAAAACACGATCACCGCTTACATGCCGTTCTCGCGCGCCTGGTCCTAGCGGGTGTCACGCTGAACCCCGCCAAATACCAATGCTCAGCCCGGATCTCACGTTTTTCGGGGTACACCTCACTCCCGACGGCATCAGACCTGATGACGGCAAGACTGAAGCTATCCGGGTCTTCAGAACCCCGTAGTTGGCCTCAGACGTGCGTCGTTTCCTTGGTCTCGCTAATCAGCATCTTGCCTCTATCAGCCAACCGCTCAGAGAGCTCCTGTCAAAAGGCAAAGCTTGACCTGGGACCACGCTCAACAGACGGCTTTTGAGGCCACCAAGGACTAGCTACCACACAAGAGAATGATGACGGACGCAAAACCTAAAAATTTGACCCAATAAAGCACCCTTTTCTCGTGTTCTGCACCATTTCATGTGTTCCAAGAATCATTTCTAATCTGTATAGTGACCAGAATGTGCACACATATTCTGTGATCTGTAATAGTTGTGTGGCAAGGTAAGAGGCCAGTGGCATCCGCCGCAGTTCGCCGCAGCCGCAGTTCGCCGCAGCCGCAGCCGCAGTTTGTGACAAGTTTTACTGTATACTGTATTCAGGGTTTATTAGTACAATATATGTAATTGAGACTGGAGTGGAGAAAGGCGTAGAAGGGGACAGAAGATTGCCAGTACATTTTTTAGTTAGGGATCGATCGTCCCCAATCCCTACAACTCATAGTAGGACATTGTATTGTCTTCCGACCGTATGTGCAAGCAAACACATTCCATAACATGATAAAACCGGCACATATACACACACATCCGTGCTAGCAAACATGCATGTATACCATATGCCCTGTACTGTTTGCACATTCCGAATCTTGCGTGAACTGTACATAGATTCATAAGCCTTGTATTGCTGCTTCATATGTTACTGTATTTTCTATTAACACATCGGTTGATCATGTTGTTGTTGAGTGCATGAATGATTGATGAGCTCCCATCCATTTGCTGAACAGACATTTGAAGTAGTTAACCAATGCACATGTTTGAAATGAATATCATTCAGATGCGGATCCTATACTATTCCATCAAGCACGGGATCTGCCCTTCTTTTACAGAATGGAAGAACACCTCTTCACTTTGCTTGCCGTAATGATTGTCGAATCGATATCGTGCGATTGTTGCTTGAGAAGGGTGCCAACATAGAAGTGAAAGATGAGGTAAGTGTTTGAATATTTACTACCGATGCATAATACATACTGTATAGCAGGAAATTTTCGGACGGAATTTATTTTCGTACGATTTCGTACACGGCCTCTTTGAACTAAAATTAATTCCGTACTAAAAGTGGTTCACGTGAAATTATGGACACTAAACATTGGGTACTGCTTGCAAACACGTGCATTTAGCATGCAGCGCTAGCGAGCTGTACGAAAATAGAATTCGTACGAAAGGTCGAAATTCGGCTTTGTTCGAAAATATTTCCGTCCGAATATTTCATGCTATACAGTACCTGCCTAGCAGAGATCGGGACAATGACATACCTAGATATGAAAATGTATACAAATGTAGCTCGATATTGGGACGGTCCCGGCCAAATCGGGATGGTTGGCAGATACAGTTGAACATCGATTATCCGACCACCTCTGGGCAGACAACTGTCAGGCGGTGTTCAGATAAGGCAAATGTTCTGGATAAGAAAAAACTGTCACTTACACACTTTCAGTGGTTATTACTAGCCGCACGACCTTTTTACTTTTTACTTTTCAAAATTTTCGTATTTTTTGAATGGCTCACTACATGCACAGTGCGTACTCTACGGCAAGTGCGCCCAAAAAAACTGTTACGGATAATCGAATGGTCGGATAGTCGATGTGCGGATAATCGATGTGAAACTGTATGCTAATATTCTTCTGAAGCAAGGTGAAGGAAGGTGTTTGGTGATAAACTACCTGAAGCTGGGACCCAAGAGGAGTAATGCATATGTACAAGGAAAGCACTGGTGTGTTTACTTGAGTATGTGTTTGTGTGTACAGTAATGGCCAGTGAAATTCACCTCCTGAATAGAGCAGTGCTTTAGTGCACATGATAGTGTGTGTGTGTGTGTGTGTGTGTGCGTGCGTGCGTGCGTGCGTGTGGTGCTAGGGCCGTGGAGTGCCCGGTGACATCAAATCCAAGAGGTGGAATGTCTCTGGCTAGAACCGTATATAGTATGTGTGTATATGTTTGCTATGAGGACGGAATCACACTGCATGGAAGCAAAACGAAACTAACTTGGTATTCTTTGTGTCCGCGGGATATAGCTCGTGCTCATCTTCGTTGCGCTTTCCTTCCCTTCTTTGTAGTTTTCCTAACATGAGCTTTCCAAGCTGGAAGGTTGTTGGTTTGTGCCTCGTAGCGGATGTGTTGGAGCTACAGATTGTTGTAGTAGTACAGTAGTCTGCACTGTGCACGTATCCCGTACGCACGTGCCCTCACTATGCACGTCCCAGACGTTCGCCGACATCAAAGCAGCTGTCCTGGCCCGTTTTCGTCTCGACGCAGAAGAGTACCGTCAGAGATTTCAATCCACTGCTGTGTCCCCCTCCTGCGGTAACTACACAGAGGTATGTGACCGTCTGTTCGATTTGTTCGACAGGTGGATGTCGCACTCCGTTTCGAGTGGCTCTCAGCCCACACTGCAGACGGTCGCGGATGAGATGGTCAGGGAGCAATTGGTCGCTGTTCTGATAATATGGTGTCAAGTGACAGTGACTGAGTTTGGTGTGAATGTAGGACTTGATTGGTGCTAGTGATAGATATAATAGTGTCGCCTTCATGCTGGCACTGTTGGCGTGTTACTGATCATTTATTAGCAGTTGTGTATGACTGCATGCACATGTATGCCACTGTGAGGTGGCAGCACTATCAGCTACAGTTTGCATTGATGTTACTTGCGTTATAACTCTGGCATGCTTCACACCATTATCACTTGCACACTCTCACACCATCAATTGTAGTTATAAGCCGGTTTACTTTGGGTTCACTGCCTGTTCAGTTCATCACCTACTTCTGATTAAATGTACGTACTGCCGACGTATCACTGGTGGCAGCGGGTTCGGACCAGTCTTAAGTGGTTGGACTAGGAGATGGCCGAGAAGCTGAAGGTGGTGTTCGGTGATGGTGGAACGTCATTGGAAAGCTGGCTAGTTTTTCAGTGTGCATATACCAATGCAAGGGAGCTGAATGAATTGCTGAAGGACACAAATGCGGAAGCTAAGCTGTGGTCGGACAACAAGGTTTTTCGCGCACGAAAAGTCCTGGCCCAGCTAAGGGGCGAACCATTGGTGTGGCTGTCTCAGGAGGAGAACAAAAAACTTTTGGAAGATGATAAGGAGATGCTGGAGGCACTCCACGGCAGATACGGCAGGACTAAAGCTCGCGCTGCGTACATAAGTGAGTTCGAGGAGAGTCGGCAGCAAGAGGGAGAATCCCTGGATCAGTATCTTTCTCGCCTACAACAACTAGTGGCAGTCGCGTTCCCAACCAATGACCTGGAAGCTCGACGAGAACGTGTCTTGTCTAGGTTTATGCGAACCATACAGTCGAGCCGCTTACGAGAGGAACTGCTGGTGTTCGGTCTTTTTGATGAGCAGGATCAGCAATGGTCATACCAGACAGTACTAAGAAAGGCCAATCATCTCCAGGGTCATTGGGAAGCAGCAGCAGCAAGCGGTGCAATGAGTGATTCAGTGATGGCAGCATCATCATCAACGTGGCCGGGGCAGAAGGATTTGGAGGACTTGAAGACGCAAGTGGCGGCCTTGACAGCGCAGTGGAGTCGTACCGAGACCGGACGTATGCCAACGCTGGGGAGTGGCCGAAACTGGCTTTGCCACTACTGCAAGACGTCAAACCACTGAGGCGGCTGACGCGCATGTAGCAAGCGGCAGAAGGAGAACCCAAGCTGGAGGCCAAAGCAGACGCAGCAGGGTTTACGGAGCCCTGCTGTAGCCCGAGAGAGTTGCAGCAGGGCAATGTCCTCCACAGAGGAAGTATTCACAGCAACCGCTTTGCGAAGGAGTCCCTTCGTACGGGTCAAACTTGAGAAGACTGAGGTTAGCATGCTGCTGGACACCGGTGCTGACATCAGTCTTATCAGCTCTACTGAAATAGAACAGAGCGAGGTTCAGGGCAATGGTCGACCGGTGGCTGCCCCTACACGCGGCGTCGATGGAACTGCAGTAAAGTTTGACGGGCTGGTGTACCGGACAGTCACAATTGGAGGAGTCACCCTGACACACCACCCATTTCACGTCGTGCGAGGCCTGATCGTGACCATCCTAGCAGGTGCTGATTTCTTGAGCAGACTGGGCCGCCAGACGTGGGACTGGGAGGCTGGTGAACTGTCCCTCGGTGAGCCACAATGCAAGGTTGCGCTAGAGAGGACCTACCGACCTAAAGCGTCTCTGGCTGGCTCAGCACTGGCAGTAGTGGCGCAGGACGTCGTCTTGCCACCTGGACGGGAGGTGTGGGTGGCTTGCGAGATGAAGAATGCCGAGCCATGGGCAGAGTACCTGGTGGAGCCTGTCAGCAGCGAGACAGACCGTCCAGTCCAGGCAATGTGTTGTCTCCTACAACTGGGAACAGAGACAACAACACAGCTAAGGATGATGAACCTCAGCAGGGAGGAGGAGGTACTGAGAAAGGGCACTAAGGTCGCTGCGTTGGACCTGAGGTTTGAAACTACCTTGCCAGGATCGAGGGATGCAACACAACATACCAAGCCGGAAGTACGGAAATCGCAGCGGCACGTATCAGGGTATGAAGTGGATCCGAAGGCTAGCCAACCACACAGAGATGATATTACCAGGAAGGTCAGTGAATTCAGCGATCTATTCTGGTTAGAGGGCGACAAGTTACCGACTATTCGTGACCAAGTGTGTCATGAGATTCGGCTAAAGCCTGGAGCGACACCTGCGTGGTCAAGACCAAGACGTTTGCATCCTGAAGAGCGTGAAGAGGTGCGTAAGGAATTTGACTATCTGGAGAAGCAGGGCCTGATTCGCCCATCGGTGTCACCATGGGCCGCACCAATAGTGGCGGCACGCAGGAAGAACGGGAAGATACGGCTGGCGATGGACTACCGTCGCCTAAACGAAGCTACCATCGGACAGCATCACCCACTACCCAGGATCGATGACCTGGTCGACAACTTGTCGGAAGCTAGATTCTTCTCATCTCTCGATCTCAAGTCTGGCTACCACCAGATGCCCATGCGGATGGAGGATTCCGAGAAGACTGCATTCGTAACACCAGACAGCCAGTATGAGTGGACTGGACAAGGGACGCCATTCGGTCTGTGTGGGGCACCATTGTCGTTTCAGCGTCTGATGTCGGCGGTACTCAGAAATGCTGAGTGGACAACGACCCTCTGTTACTTGGATGATATCCTCGTATGGGGGAGAACATGGCCAGAGCACACGGCGCGCTTTCATGAGGTACTGCAACGGCTACGCGACGCTGGCGCACTGCTGAATCCGGCAAAGTGCACGTTCGGCGTCAGGGAAATCGAGTTCCTCGGTCACACTCTGGCCGATGGAAAGATATTCATCAGCAAGGCCCGTGTGGAAGCCCTCCTGACTACACCTCTTCCAGACACTAAGAAAATGCTGCGGAAGGCTCTGGGCAGTTTCGCATATGTGCAACGGTGGATCCCTGGGATGGCTGAGATCGCCAAACCTCTCCACACCTTACTTTCTGGCGATACACAGAAACTGGTCTGGAATGCAGAAGCCGAGAAAGCATTCCAGCAGCTAAAGCAACAGGTTGCCTCCCCACCGGTCATGCATTTGCCTGATTTCCGTCGTCGGTTTGTGCTTGTGACGGATGCATCGGCCGTCGGTATTGGGGCGATGCTAGGACAGAGGAGCAAGGACGGCGGGCTGCAGCCAGTGGCATTTCACCACCACACTCTGTCGGCGGCAGAAAGGAACTATGGCACAACGGACCGTGAGCTTCTGGCTGTCGTGCTGGCGGTGAGGAGTTTTCGGATCTACCTGTCAAGCCGTGAATTTGAGTTGGTCACAGATCACACTGCACTCAAATGGCTTCGTTCCATGGAGATAGAAAATGTTTACAGGCGAAGATCAAGGTGGCTGGAGTTCTTGCAGCAGTTCAAGTTCACCATTGTCCACAGACCAGGCAAGTCACCAGCATTGAGCATGGCGGACCACCTGTCTCGCATCGGACATGGTGATTTGGCGGCGACGTTGCAAGTATTGGCAGTTTCTATTCAAGAAGAGAAAGGAGATGGGATGATTCAGCTATCGCCTATGTTTACAGGCCCAGAGGTTGTGGCTGGACAATGCACCTGTTCGGCAGTTGGCCCAGTCCGTGAGGCAATCATGACGGCTCAACCGCTATGCCTGGATGCGAGCCAAGAGGCCAAGGATATATACAAGAGAAGGGACAGGCTGACAGTGGGCCAAGATGGAAGCCTTCGCTACATTGAGTTCAAGGGCCGGTCTACGGAGGCACTGCCTCTGGGGCGGAAACAAATGAAGGTGGTAGTCATTCCCCAGCAGATGCGGCGGCCATGCTTGGCGGCGGTTCATGACTCACCCCTGAGTGGACACATGGGACGGAACAGAACGTGGACACGGATCCGAGATGTGATGTGGTGGGTGGCCGACTATTGCCGAGGACGTAGGAAAGTACGTCAGAGGTTGTGAAATGTGCCAGCTGCACAAGCGGGTCAGGAGACCGGAGATTCCTCCTCCCCAACAGCCTAGCATTCCGGAGACCGTTGGTGAGCGGGTGCAGATAGACTTCATTGGTCCATTCCAAGAGTCTCAGATGGATACTGCTATGTGCTCGCAATGCAGGACATTTTGTCACGCTATGCCATCTTGGTGGCGATTAAAGATTGCTCAGCAACGACTGCAGCTAGGGTATTGTGCGACCGCTGGTTGTGCAGTGTTGATATCCCGAAGGTGGTGCAGAGTGACAGGGGACCTCACTTCACTGCAGCTGTGTTTGAGACTGTATGCCGCCAACTATAGTTACTTGGGGTGCGGCAGGCACTCAGCAGTCCAGGGCATGCCAAATCGAATGCCCAGGTAGAACGGCAAAATCAGCTGATAGACCACGTGCGGTGTGTCTGTGGTCGTAAGCCAGTTGATTAGCCGAGGGCATTGGCGGCAGTACAGTATGCCCACAACACAGCTGCAAATGCCACCACAGGTGTATCACCATACTACCTCATGTATCAGCGGCAGCCCAATCGTCCTGAAGAATTCATGATGCCGGCTGACCCAGAGGAGGTACAGGATACTCGACGGTCCCAAGTCCAGGAGATGGATACAGTCTTCAGATTGGTGAAGAAGCGGGTCAAGGAACGCCAGCAGAAGACTGCGAGCCGACGTCAACCAACGCCGGGTGCCCAGTTTGCAGTGGGCGATAGGGTTCGACTGAGACAGGTACCATCGCAACGGAGAGGGCTTGGCACGAAACTGGCACCGTACAAGTCAGAGCCCTACATGGTGATCAGGAGATCGAATAACACACACTGGGTGAAACCAGTGCGTGGCGGCAGAATTTTACAGCGGCACTTTGAGGAGCTTGAACGAGCGCCAGTCCAACTGCTCGCCCATGAAGCTGGTAAGCTGACTCAAGAGTCGTCCAATGATGAGCACAGAGAGCTACCGACCGCTGAGCCAATAGTGAGGAGAAGTGGCAGGCTCCGCCGCAAGACGCGCCACCTGCAGGTTGATCCTTCTCGGTTATCATACGAATCGGAGGGGGAGAGTGATATGGTGTCAAGTGACAGTGACTGAGTTTGGTGTGAATGTAGGACTTGATTGGTGCTAGTGATAGATATAATAGTGTCGCCTTCATGCTGGCACTGTTGGCGTGTTGCTGATCATTTATTAGCAGTTGTGTATGACCGCGTGCACATGTATGCCACTGTGAGGTGGCAGCACTATCAGCTACAGTTTGCATTGATGTTACTTGCGTTATAACTCTGGCATGCTTCACACCATTATCACTTGCACACTCTCACACCATCAATTGTAGTTATAAGCCGGTTTACTTTGGGTTCACTGCCTGTTCAGTTCATCACCTACTTCTGATTAAATATACGTACTGCCGACGTATCAGTTCTGTCCCCAGACACCCAGCGACACGTCAGGGAGCAGCTTAAGCTGGACGCCCACCAGACAGCAAAGCTGGCCGACTCTTTCGTCCGCGCGCGTACAGTTACCCAGGCGGGAGAAAAAGAGTTTCTGGCTCTGTCACAGGTGTCGGCTGGCCAACACGTGGCGGGACGACGGTCAGGGGATCGACCACCTCAGTTTGCCGGTCGCGGCGAAGGCACCAAGGAGTGTGGATTCTGTGGCAGCACACCTCATGCGCGGAGCTCCTGCCCTGCCAAGGACAAAGAGGTGCCGTCAATGCGGAAAATGTGGCCACTACGAGCGAGTGCACCGGTCTCGCCATAACCAGCAGTCCGTGTCTGCAACCGAGGTGTCCGACACTTACACAGATGACAGAGCGCATCTCAACACAGAAGCTCTGTTCGTGGGCGACGTCAAGTCCAGCCAACGGTCGTGGAGAGTCGGAGTGCTGCTACAGGGCACCTGCGTAGACTTCAAGATTGATACGGGAGCAGATGTCTCCGTTATGTCAGACGCCCTGTACCACCAGCTCCAGAATCCTCCAGTGCTCAAGCCGTGCACCAAACGGCTGATCAGCACCGCCAACACACCGCTCCACACCGTTGGCCTGTTCACAGCGTCTGTGACGTACCCGCCATCAGGTGCCAGCGCCGTTATCACTGTGTGCGTCGTACAAGGGCTCCGTCACGCATTGCTTAGCTGCAGCGACTCACTTTCGCTGGGTCTTATCAATCCCCTCTTCTCTAATGACGGCGTTCCTCCAGACGTAAAGCTGTCTTCCGATGTGCCAAACGATGGGCCAAATGCCATGCAGAGCGCGGCAGTTATCCCTTCCGGCTCTGAACCTGTTCCAGTAGCACCCTCTGCAGCTGACCGGATTCCGGAAGCCGTGCTCGCCGACTTTCCGTCCCTGTTTTCCGGCTTAGGCAGCCTCAAGGAGCCCTACTCGATTCCTCTCACCGACGGTGTCAAACCGTTCTGCCCCTACACAGCCCGCAACGTGGCGCTGCCAATTCGCCCACAGGTAGAAGCTGAGCTGCAACGCATGGAGGACTTGGGCGTCATCCGGCGTGTCCTCGAGCCAACAGACTGGTGTGCCGCAATGGTCGCCGTACCGAAGGCTACAGGTGCGGTCCGCATATGCGAAGACCTGAAACCGCTCAACGATGCTGTACGTCGTTCGCATCACCAGCTCCCTACAGTCGACGAGACACTCGGTCAGATCGGCGATTCCACAGTCTTCACCAAGCTCGATGCTAACAGTGGATTCTGGCAAATTCCACTCGACGAGGCGTCCCGGCTTCTGACTACCTTTATCACACCTCAGGGTCGATTTTGTTACACCAAGCTTCCATTCGGCATATCGTCAGCACCGGAAATCTTTCAGCAGCGGATGTCCGCCATCCTACAGGGTTTGGAGGGTGTCGTTTGTCAAATGGACGACATTCTGGTACACGGCCGCACTCAGGAGGAACACGATCACCGCTTACGTGCCGTTCTCACGCGCCTGGTCCTAGCGGGTCTCACGCTGAACCCCGCTAAATACCAATTCTCAGCCCCGAATCTCACGTTTTTCGGGGTACACCTCACTCCCGACGGCGTCAGACCTGATGACGGCAAGACTGAAGCTATCCGGGTCTTCAGAACCCCGCAGTAAGCCTCAGACGTGCGTCGTTTCCTGGGTCTCGCTAATCAGCATCTTGCCTCTATCAGCCAACCGCTCAGAGAGCTCCTGTCAAAAGGCAAAGCTTGGACCTGGGACGACGCCCAACAGACGGCTTTTGAGGCCACCAAGGAGGAGCTTTGCAAGCCCACCTGTCTGCAGCTGTACGACCCCAACTACAGTACCAAACTATCCGCAGACGCATCTTCATATGGCCTCGGTGCTGTGCTCTACCAGCGGTCCTCGCCTGAGACAACTTGGCGGCCCGTAGCATGTGCCTCCCAATCTCTCACTCCAGCGGAGCGCAACTACGCTCAAATCTAAAAGAAAGCACTGGCAATCACCTGGGCCACGAGTCGCTTCGAGATGTACCTGCTTGGTATGCACACCTTCCTGATAGAGACCGATCACAAGCCCCTGGTACCTACACCATCATCCATGTGCCTGGCTCTCATCTGACCAGCACCGATGCGTTCTCCAGAGCTCCAACCGACAGCGAAGCTTCATGTGACGACCTCTCATTGGAAGCCGACTGCAGCCTGTTCGCCGCTTTTGCCGTGTCTAGTGTCTCAGCGGTCACTGGCCCCACACCCGTGTGCTGCAAGCACAGAAGGCCGACACAACATGCCAGGACATAACACGTCTTTGTGGTCCACTTCACAACAATAACACACACAGAAGTCTCTGCTGTGAGCACGGTGGCTCGGCAATGGCTTTATTATTGATATTATTATATCTCCTTCCTGATATTTTTTTTTCTTTTTTTTTTTTTTTTTTAATAATTGTACGCATCGGGCCTGATATCATAAGAAAAATTAGCACAAGACACTGCTGCTACTTAGTCGCACAGCAAAACACACAGAAAACGACAAAATGTTACAATGAATGTAACAACATCCGTCCAAGCTAAAGGACCGACATCCCTGCCCCAGGACGGCATCTCGAACCCCCCACACACTCACCACACGGTCATCATCCAGCTTCAGTTCAATCACTGTATTCTTCCCCTGCAGACTCAACCCCCCTGTCACTAGCCATACAATCTGAAGCTGTATGTAACCATACAATGGCCCACGACGCACACACCACCCCTACGTTTTTTTAACTAAAAAAGAAAAGCAGTCGTAACTGCAACAGCCACATGGCCAATAAGAAAAACCAATACGATAATATATCGATAAACACACACCCAGAAGTCAGGGGTGGGAGGGTGGGATACAAACTGCACCAACGAAAAGCCACTGCGAAGTGACAGGAATGCGGTCCAGCACAACATTTTTGCGGACGCAAAAAGTTGTGGGGAAATCCCAAAATCGGTGCGATTTTGCATGAGCCCAAATGTTCAGGTTACCCACAAAGACACAAGCTTTCCAACTCTCTTTGGCCGTTGGAAAGCGTACTGTCTCATCCGCGATGGCTGGCCCTCGAGCATGCAGGAACTCCCTGCACCTCTCCGCAGCTACTGGCCGGTCCGAGCCGATCTCGTAATCAACGACGAACTCATCATGATGCAATCCAGAGTCCTCATTCCCAGCTCCCTCGAGCAGGACACCCTCAACAATCTTCACACAGGACATCAGGGTGTGTCACGTACGACAAAGCTGGCACAGACCACGGTCTGGTTTCCGGGCATTTCCAATAGGATCAAGGCCCTGATCGAGGCTTGCCCCACAGTGAGTTCCGTCGACCACACGTCGAGCCACTGATCTCATCAACGACACCATACCGACCATGGCACACCGTCGGAATGGATCTTTTCCAGTATGACACTCACCAGTTCATCGTGGTCGTAGACTACTACTCTCTGTATCCCGATGTCCTACGGCTGACATCCACGACATCCGCCCGCGTTATCGAGCACCTCACCTCTGTCTTTGCTCGTCATGGAGTTCCCGCCATTATCCGTTTCGACAATTGCTGCTTCATATGTTACTATATTTTCTATAAACACATCGGTTGATCATGTTGTTGTTGAGTGCATGAATGAATGATGAGCTCCCATCCATTTGCTGAACAGACATTTGAAGTAGTTAACCAATGCACATGTTTGAAATAGAATATCATTCAGATGCGGATCCTATACTATTCCATCAAGCACGGCATCAGCCCTTCTTTTACAGAAAGGAAGAACACCTCTTCACATTGCTTGCCGTGATGATCATCGAATCGATTTCGTACGATTGTTGCTTGAGAAGGGTGCCAACATAGAAGCGAAAGATGAGGTAAGTGTTTGAATATTTACTACCGATGCATAATACATACTGTATAGCAGGAAATTTTCGGACGGAATTTATTTTCGTACGATTTCGCACACGGCCTCTTTGAACTAAAATTAATTCCGTACTAAAAGTGGTTCACGTGAAATTATGGACACTAAACATTGGGTACTGCTTGCAAACACGTGCATTTAGCATGCAGCGCTAGCGAGCTGTACGAAAATAGAATTCGTACGAAAGGTCGAAATTCGGCTTTGTTCGAAAATATTTCCGTCCGAATATTTCATGCTATACAGTACCTGCCTAGCAGAGATCGGGACAATGACATACCTAGATATGAAAATGTATACAAATGTAGCTCGATATTGGGGCGTTCCCGGCCAAATCGGGATGGTTGGCAGATATGCTAATATTCTTCTGAAGCAAGGTGAAGGAAGGTGTTTGGTGATAAACTACCTGAAGCTGGGACCCAAGAGGAGTAATGCATATGTACAAGGAAAGCACCGGTGTGTGTACTTGAGTATGTGTTTGTGTGTACAGTAATGGCCAGTGAAATTCAACCTCCTGAATAGAGCAGTGCTTTAGTGCACATGATAGTGTGTATGTGTGTGTGCGGGCGTGCGTGTGGTGCTAGGGCCGTGGAGTGCCCGGTGACATCAAATCCAAGAGGTGGAATGTCTCTGGTTAGATCCGTATATAGTATGTGTGTATATGTTTGCTATGAGGACGGAATCACACTGCATGGAAGCGAAACTAAACTAACTTGGTATTCTTTGTTGCCGTGGGACATAGCTCGTGCTCATCTTCGTTTCGCTTTCCTTCCCTTCTTTGTAGTTTTCCTTACATGAGCTTTCCAAGCTGGAAGGTTGTTGGTTTGTGCATCGTAGCGGATGTGTTGGAGCTACAGACTGTTGTATAATAATAATCTTTATTCAAGGATCTCCCAGAGGCGATGGCCTGTCGAGGGGATCTCCTGATGCAAATCATGCAATAGAAATAAACAGTGAGGAAAACTACACGTGTTACAGTATATGCTACATAAATTAGCAATAAACACAGGGCTGGGTTGTTAAAAATAAAACAATTAATTTAAATGTCCAGGGATATACCACTACAGTCAAATTTAAAACTTTTCACGTGCAAGCGATATTGCTGCTGAAATTTAGAAAGTGAATCTTGGGATGTTAGCCTTGGTGGAAGGCAGTTCCACAGCTTTCCGATCTTATGCAGAAAGAGAGAGGAAGAGATGCGGCCATGAGAATTGAAAATCAGTTTGTTTGGTCGGCGTGCGCTAGAAGAGATATTGATGTCAAAGCGGGATAGATAATCTGGGTGCCAATGGATATACTGTAAGTACTTGAACAAAACGGTGATGGAAATGTAAGTGCGTCGGAAGTGAAGGGATTCCAAATTACACAGCCTATTTAAATTATTCTTCGATTCATAGCGATCAAAATCAATCTTCGCAGACCGCAGCAGGCATCTGCAGATCTTTGCTTGTAAAATGTCAAGCGATTCTAGCTGGCTAGCAGTAAGTCTGAAGCACCAGACAGGGATAGCGTACTCTACTGTGGGTCGTACATATGACTTGTAGAGTAGGGCAATATGTGCATGCGATAGATGACGGCCCATAAAGCATAACAAATTTACACGTTGGCGAAACTTTTTGAACACAGTAGTGAAATGGTCTTGGAATTTAAGATTAGTGCTGATCTCAACGCCTAGATGGATTACGGTACTTTTAACATTGAGTGGTACGTTGTCCATTTGCACAGACGAAGAGGGTGGAGGAGCATAGTTGGAGAACATGGTGGTCTTGGCCGCAGAAAACTCTCCGTGAATGCCTCTAGCCCAGCGCTGGCAGCTTGTTAAATCCAACTGGAAATTGGCCAGATTCTCGCCGACAGGTAAACCGATGTTATGAGTGTTGAGCAGTGTAACATCATCAGCAAATAGATAAGGGGCGCTGTGGATCAATGTGTCGGGAAGGGTATTGATGTAGGTTAAAAACAGCAGGGGTGCAAGATGTGAGCCTTGAGGGACACCACAATTCAAAAGATATTGGGGAGAGATCGTCTCCTTAATCTTGACAGCTATCGTTCTCTGATTGAGGTAGCATTCAAACCATTTCACTGAGTTTCGAGTCATAAAAGTACTCAGCCTCTCAATCAGGGTTGGATGATGAACCTTATCGAAGGCTTTCCTGAAGTCAAGAAATGCACAATCATATCTGTTGTGTTTGTCCGAGACACGAGCGATCTGGTGAGTAAGCAGGATAAGTTGGTCCGTTGCTGATCGCTGTGGAACAAATGCAAATTGGGACGGTGATATTAATTTGTTCGCGATGCAGGAAGCTGCTGAGACTCAGCGCTATCCGGTATTCGAAAAGGCGACTGACGGGATGCAGCAGTGAAATAGGACGATAATTTGTTGGTGAAGAGGCACTTCCTTTGCCTTTATATAATGGGGTAACAGAGGCCGATTTCCAGGAATTGGGGAAGCACGAAGTAGACAAGCTTAAGTTAAACAGGAATGAGAGGGATTCACACAGTAAATCTGCCATTGAGCGTAGTATCGGTATCATGTGATTTGCTGAGGTGGATTTTCAGGGGGATAGGTGTGTTAGGTCGTAATGGACTTGACCAGGACTAAATTTAGAAATGCTGTACAAAGTGGTGCAAGCACTTAATGATGGCGCTTGAGAGGGTTGTCCATTCACTGCCGGTGGCACTGAACACTGGGCTGCAAAATGTTGAGCAAGAAGATCGCATTTTTCATGCTCCGTGGTGGCGCTGGCGTCACCATCTGTAAGATCAGGGACTGACGACTTGCTGCCAGCAATGTTACAAAACTGCTTGGCCCTTTTCCACCATACATATCCACCCTTACTGCAATTCTTTGATATACCAGCAGCCTCACGGTCAAGGAAAGCGTGTCTGGCCGCTCGAAGCTTCTTTCTGTAAAAGTTCCGCGATAAGCAATAGGCTGCTTTCGCCTCAATACACTGAGGGTTGCGCAGGTAGGCACGGTACAGTACAATCTGTCTCCGCTTCAGTTTGTTTAGATTTGGCGTGTACCAGCTCTGCTTTCGACGCTCCTGTTGACTGGTCAAGATAGAAGATCTATCTACTAGATTCTGAAAATGAGATTCCCACGCTTTCCAAGCTGAATCCACAAGTTCAGTCCCCATTACGCGCTCAAGAAACGGTTCCTGTTCTATTAGTATGCGCAGTCTGGCGAAATCCGTTGTTCTGCATAGTCGACATTCTCGACGCTGGGTTGGTGTGCAGAGAGATAGCGAGGCAATGACAGGACAATGATCAGATAAGGGCTCAAGTGTGTGTGTAGAGTATATCATGTCTGGTATGTTGGTTGCTATGATGTCGAGCAACGGGTTTTGACCGCTTCTAAGATTAGGTCGTGTACCAGTCCCTTCATTCATCACATTGAAACCGAACTTCACGAAAGCCGACTGCAGAGCCCTACCATTGCAGTCTGTGGTGTCAGTGTCTTTCCAGGCTCGGTTCTTGGCATTGAAGTCGCCTACAATTACGCTATTGTGTTGGTCAAACAGATCAGAGAGCTGATCGAGCGTAGATATTAAAGAACTTATAGGTTGTCTTGGGGGCCGGTACCAGACAGATAAGAAAACAGGTCGGCTTGGATGCTTGATCTCAACAGTCATCATTTCGCAGCTACAATACGTAAATTCTGGGTGAAAATCGCAGCTCAAGTGGTCCTTAACATAGATTGCTACGCCACCCCCACCAAGCTGTGACCATGGTAGGGATGTACTGCTTCTGTCCTTTCGGTGTAGTTTATAACCTGGTATGGTTACAACATTATCAGGAATGGTGGGATTTAGCCACGTTTCTGTTAGACAAAGAATATCCAGAGATTCTTGTGTCAATAGGTTCAATACTTCGGCTTGTTTACTCAGGAGACTACAACAGTTGGAAATACATATTCGGCATGCTTTTTGCTTCGGAGATCCCCGGGGTTCCTATGCCGAGTTGGTCTGCAGTAACCTCTGAATTTCTGCATCTGAAGCTGTTTTACCTTCGACAAGTATGCTGTCAAGTGGAAGGGAGCATTTGACACCATTGGCGCGGAGTTTCTTGAATGTTGGTAGGGTACGGCGTCGAGTTTCCTGTTGCTTTCTTGTCAGGTCATGATTAACGTATACGTTATGTGCACCATGCTTCAGGCCAAAACGATTTTTCATGAGGTGCGCCTTCGTATCTGCATTGGTTTTTACGTGAATTAACCTTGGTTTGTCCCCAGATGGCTTGCCAATTCGCTTTACCTCGATTGTGGCAGGGTTGATTTCAGGTACCAAAGTACGAATGAGTTGTGGGAGATTTTCGTTGTCCACCTCTGGGAGACCCGAGATGATGGCGTTGTCTCGGATTTCAATCTGTCTGAGGTCCTCTTGAACAATCTCTCGTACCGTATTGTATAGTTGGGGTACGGGTAAGGGAGGCTGGTTTTGGGCAGGTGGTACGACAGGGCATGCCTCACAGGGGGTCCGGTTTGGGGTTTCGAGGATCTGAACTCGTCTATGCAGGTCTTGGCAGGTCTTCTTTATGTCTTCGCTTGCAGCTGCTGAGCCACTTGTATTCTGCTTCAAGCTGTCCATGTTGGTGGATAATTGGAACATAGCTTGGTCCACATCTTTAACTACATTGTCAACCCGATTTGCAAGTGAACGTATTGCGGCATTTTGCTGATCATTGCTGTTGGTGGCAGCTTGTCTTGTTATCTCTGTCTCATCATACTTGGCAGAGAGGAATGCCACGCTTTCCTCTAACTCCCGTACCGTATCATGGTGTGATTTCTCTACCGTATCAATCCGTGTTTCGAGGGTTGCAAGACGTGCTTCCACTGAGAGTTTCAAATCTGATATTTGAGAACAATTATTTTCAATAGCTTTGAGAATTGTTGTCATTTTGCCATCCAATAAAGTGCTCATACATGTACGAAATTGCTCAACAAGGTGGTCTGCACTTACAATTCCCTCGGTAGGTGTCGCTAGGTGGGAGGGGAAAGTGCGACCAGGGACGGGTGAGAAGGCGGGCGTATTGCTACTAATTGGATAATCCGTGTCAGATGGTTTCCTTGGACCAAGGGATGACTGGCTTTGAGGTGACTTCGGCTGCGTTGTCACTATCTCAGCATCAGGTCTTGGTGATGTCTCCACACTCCGGGTGACATGCTTCCATTTGAGAGAGTCCTCCCCTGGTGGAGCTCCTGCCAGAGCGGAAAGCACCCGTGTCAACCCTTCGAGCGACATGTTCGATTTCGAATTGACCACTGAAACCACCACAGCACAGTCCCACAGACACTGATATTCTGTTCTTACACTGCTACTATTACATCTACAGAAAGGTTAACTCTGGCTTTGACGTTATACACTGGCTTGGGAACGATACATACAGAGCTTCAAATTTTGCAACCGTATCACAGATTGCACCATTAGTAGTCTGCACTGTGCACATATCCCGTACGCACGTGCCCTCACTATGCACGCACGCACACACCTTTTATGTGCTTCTTTATACACGGATGTTGATGAGAAATAAAGGGTTCTTCTTGACAAAACAACATGGTGGCAGCGGCGGGTTTTCTTCTTTTTGGTTTGTACTTCCCCATTGGTGCTTGGACGCAGCCTTTTCATGCCGGGTTGGAGCCGCAAGAAGGGAAAATCCTCGCCCAGTCCAGTCATGAGCTCGTCCACCGCCGGGATGCATACGACCTCCGCAAGCGCCGGAGCTACGTCGTCGTCCGATGAGCAGCTCGCGAAGCTCATAGCTCTACTCTCGCAGCAACAGCTCCAGCAGAGTCAACAACAACAGCAGCAGGCCCAGCTCTCGCAGGCATTGTTACAACAACTAGCACAGGTGTCTGCACCAACCGCCCCCGTGTCAACCAGCAATGCAACTTTTCCCAAATTGCGGAGTTTGGACGACGAGGACGATGCAGAACAATTGTTTATTGCCACGGAACGTCTCCTCAACGGCCACCAGGTCAATCACTCTCGCCATGGCTTGGCCGTCATTCCGTATTTGAAGGGCAAAGCCCTCAGTGCCTACAATAATTTGCCCACTACGTCCCAGACGTTTGCCGACATCAAAGCAGCTGTCCTGGCTCGTTTTCGTCTCGACGCAGAAGAGTACCGTCAGAGATATGATCCACTGCTGTGTCCCCCTCCTGCGGTAACTACACAGAGGTATGTGACCGTCTGTTCGATTTGTTCGACAAATGGATGTCGCACTCCGTATCGAGTGGCTCTCAGCCCACACTGCAGACGGTCGCGGATGAGATGGTCAGGGAGCAATTGGTCGATGTTCTGTCCAGGCACCCAGCGACACGTCAGGGAGCAGCCTAAGCTGCACGCCCACCAGACAGCAAAGCTGGCCGACTCTTTCGTCCGCGCGCGCGCTTTTGGTTACCCAGGCGGGAGAAAAAGAGTTTCTGGCTCTGTCACATGTGTCGGCTGGCCAACACGTGGCGGGACGACGGTCAGGGGATCGACCACCTCAGTTGGCCAGTCGCGGCGCAGGCACCAAGGAGTGTGGATTTTGTGGCGGCACACCTCATGCGCGGAGCTCCTGCCCTGCCAAGGACAATGCGGAAAACGTGGCCACTACGAGCGAGTGTGCCGGTCTCGCCGTAACCAGCAGTCCGTGTCTGCAACCGAGGTGTCCGACACTTACACAGATGACAGAGCGCTTCTCAACACAGAAGCTCTGTAGGTCTGTTCGTGGACGACGTCAAGTCCAGCCAATGGTCGTGGAGAGTCGGAGTGCTGCTACATGGCACCTGCGTCGACTTCAAGATTGATACGGGAGCAGATGTCTCTGTTATCTCAGACGCCCTGTACCACCAGCTCCAGAATCCTCCAGTGCTCAAGCCATGCACCAAACGGCTGATCAGCGCCGCCAACACATCGCTCCACACCGTTGGCCTGTTCACAGCGTCTGTGACGTACCCGCCATCAGGTGCCAGCGCCGT
>NC_088643.1:24841474-24873974 GCF_964019385.1 Sycon ciliatum
TATCACTGTGTGCGTCGTACAAGGGCTCCGTCACGCATTGCTTAGCTGCAGCGACTCACTTTCGCTGGGTCTTATCAATCCCCTCTTCTCTAATGACGGCGTTCCTACAGACGTAAAGCTGTCTTCTGATGTGCCAAGCGACGGGCCAAACTCCATGCAGAGCGCGGCAGTTATCCCTCCCGGCTCTGAACCTGTTCCAGTAGCAGCCTCTGCAGCTGACCGGATTCCAGAAGCCGTGCTCGCTGACTTTCCGTCCATGTTTTCCGGCTTAGGCAGCCTCAAGGAGCCCTACTCGATTCCTCTCACCGACGGTGCCAAACCGTTCTGCCTCTACACAGCCCGCAACGTGGTGCTGCCAATCCGCCCACAGGTAGAAGCTAATCTGCAGCGCATGGAGGACTTGGGCGTCATCCGGCGTATCCTCGAGCTAACAGACTGGTGCGCCGTAATGGTCGCCAGACCGAAGGCTACAGGTGCGGTCCGCATATGCGGAGACCTGAAACCGCTCAACGACGCTGTACGTCGTTCGCATCACCAGCTCCCTACAGTCGACGAGACACTCGGTCAGATCGACGATTCCACAGTCTTCACTAAGCTCGATGCTAACAGTGGATTCTGGCAAATACCACTCGACGAGGCGTCCCAGCTTCTGACTACCTTTATCACACCTCAGGTTCGATTCTGTTACACCAAGCTTCCATTCGGCATACCGTCAGCACCAGATATCTTTCAGCAGCGGATGTCCGCCATCCTACAGGGTTTGGAGGGTGTCGCTTGTCAAATGGACGACATTCTGGTACACGGCCGCGCTCAGGAGAAACACGACCACCGCTTACGTGCCGTTCTCACGCGCCTGGTCCTAGCGGGTCTCACGCTGAACCCCGCTAAATACCAATTCTCAGCCCCGGATCTCACGTTTCTCGGGGTACACCTCACTCCCGACGGCATCAGACCTGATGACGGCAAGACTGAAGCTATCCGGGTCTTCAGAACCCCGCAGTCGGCCTCAGACGTGCGTCGTTTCCTGGGTCTCGCTAATCAGCTGGGGAAATTTTCACCGAATCTTGCCTCTATCAGCCAACCGCTCAGAGAGCTCCTGTCAAAAGGCAAAGCTTGGACCTGGGACCACACTCAACAGACGGCTTTTGAGGCCACTAAGGAGGAGCTTTGCAAGCCCACCTGTCTGCAGCTGTACAACCCCAACTACAGTACCCAGCTATCCGCAGACGCATCGTCATAATGGCCTTGGCGCTGTGCTCTACCAGCGGTCCTCGCCTGAGACAACTTGGCGGCCCGTAGCCTGTGCCTCCCGCTCTCTCACTCCAGCGGAGCGCAACGACGCTCAAATCGAAAAGGAAGCACTGGCAATCACCTGGGCCACGAGTCACTTCGAGATGTACCTGCTCGGTATGCACACCTTCCTGATGGAGACCGATCACAAGCCCCTGGTACCTCTACTGAGCATGAAACGACTGCATGAGCTTCCTGCCCGTGTACTCCGTTTTCGCCTTCGTCTGGCTCGCTACAGCTACACCACCATCCATGTGCCTGGCTCTCATCTGACCAGCGCCGATGCGTTCTCCAGAGCCCCAACCGACAGCGCAGCTTCATGTGACGACCTCTCATTTGAAGCCGACTGCAGCCTGTTCGCCGCTTTCGCCGTGTCTAGTGTCTCAGCGATCACCGGCCCAACACGCGCTGTGCTGCAAGCACAGAAGGCCGACACAACATGCCAGGACATAACAAATCTCATCCGCGATGGCTTGCCCTCGAGCATACAGGATCTCCCTGCACCTCTCCGCAGCGACTAGCCGGTCCGAGCCGATCTCGTAATCAATGACGAGCTCATCATGATGCAATCCAGAGTCCTCATTCCCAGCTCCCTCGAGCAGGACACCCTCGACAATCTTCACACAGGACATCAGGGTGTGTCGCGTACGACGAAGCTGGCACAGACCACGGTCTGGTTTCCGGGCATTTCCAATAGGATCAATGCCCTGATCGAGGCTTGCCCCACAGTGAAATCCGTCGACCACACGTCGAGCCACTGATCTCATCAACGACACCACCCCGACCATGGCACACCGTCGGAATCGATCTTTTCCAGTATGACACTCACCAGTTCATTGTGGTCGTAGACTACTACTCTCTGTATCCCGATGTCCTAAGGCTGACATCCACGACATCGTTATCGAGCACCTCACCTCTGTCTTTGCTCGTCACGGAGTTCCCGCCATTATCCGTTCCGACAATTGCTGCTTCATATGTTACTATATTTTCTATAAACACATCAGTTGATGATGTTGTTGAGTGCATGAATGATTGACGAGCTCCCATCCATTTGCTGAACAGACATTTGAAGTAGTTAACCAATGCACATGTTTGAAAGAGAATATCATTCAGATGCGGATCCTATACTATTCCATCAAGCACGGGATCTGCCCTTCTTTTACAGGAAGGCAACACACCTCTTTACTTTGCTTGCAATGGAGATGCAGATGCTTGTCAAATCGATACCGTGCGATTGTTGCTTGAGAAGGGTGCCAACATAGAAGTGAAAAATGCGAATATTTACTACTGATGCATAATACATACCTGCCAAGCAGAGATAGGGACAATGACATACCTAGATATGAAAATGTATACAAATGTAGCTCGATATTGGGACGGTCCCGGCCAAATCGGGATGGTTGGCAGATACTTTGCGAATATTTTTCTGAAGCAAGGTGAAGGAAGGTGTTTGGTGATAAACTACCTGAAGCTGGGACCCAAGAGGAGTAATGCATATGTACAAGGAAAGCATCGGTGTGTGTACTTGAGTATGTGTTTGTGTGTACAGTAATGGCCAGTGAAATTCAACCTCCTGCATAGAGCAGTGCTTTAGTGCACATGATTGTGTGTATGTGCGTGTGCGTGCGTGCGTGCGTGCGGTGCCTGCTAGTTCGGTTGGTGGGTACACTTATGCCTGATTGTGCTGGGTCTGTTGCCAACAGGCTCGGCGGCTTGAAGGTGTAATGTTGTACCTGATTGCCTGATTGAAGATTGCCACTACATTTTTTAGTTCGGGATCGATCGTACCTAATCCCTACAACTCATAGTAGGACATTGTATTGTCTTCCGACCGTATATGCAAGCAAACACATTCCATAGCATGATAAAACTGGCACATATACACACACATCCGTACTAGCAAGCCTGCATGTATACCATATGCCCTGTACTGTTTGCACATTCCGAATCTTGTGTGAAATATATGTACATGAAAATTGTAGTCAAGTTGCTGTCTGATGATCGGTTAAAACCGTGAAACTCAGAGTTACGGAGGAAACGCTTTTCATCCCTCTCAAGTGTGTGTACATGTACATGTATATACCGTATTATCTCTAATATAAGCACAGTCTCCAATAAAATAGAACACCTTGGGGCGGCATTCAAAAAATAAAGTGCTCAGTCTCCATTATAAGCACACTGTGTAAATTCATTATCTGTACCGGCGAACAAAAAAACCCTCAAACGTGTGTGTCATACATGAATTTGGCATGGCAACATGCCTCTGAAATGAGGTTGAAATAATAATGGAACATTCTCCAATAAAGGAACGTCTCCATTAATTGCACGGGGGGAGGTACATTGAAAAAATAAAGGACAGTGCTTATATTAGAGATAATACGGTATTATAACAAGGAACCAAATGTATATAGAGATATACACCAGTATGAAAACCGAGGCGAAGCCGAGGTTTTTATAACTGGTGTATATATCTCGATTTTCTACTTTCTATAAACACATCGGTTGATAATGTTGTTGTTGAGGGCATGAATGGTCTTTGTGGTCCACTTTCACGACAATAACACACACAGAAGTCTCTGCTGTGAGCATGGTGGCTGCTGTGAGCACGGTGGCTCGGCAATGGCTTTATTTATTGATATTATATCCTCTTCCTGATTTTTTTTTCTTTTTTTTTCTTCATAATTGGATGCATAGAGATAAGAAAAATAAGCACAAGATACTGCTGCTACAGTCCATTCAGAAAAAAATGAACTTCTAGCTTTTGGCCATAAATGGGTCAAACGTTGAGTTTTTTTTGAATTTTTTTCTGCAATCCCATATGGAATCCTCTTCCAATTATGTTTCTGAAGTTTTTTTGTCCAAAAAGCAAGCCATAGCAAGAATAGGATTTCGGCCAGGTTTTGCCCCAAAAGCACTGAATTGGGAAAAACCATCAAAATTCAGGCCGTTTGACCCCGCCTGCAACAGTGCATTCTGCGGTTCGAACCCCAGTTCAGGCACCCTTTTTGGACCCTTTTTCAAATTTCAAAGTTCGCAGCACTGCACTGTGTACGATGAAATCACGAAAAATCGCCAAATACGGGAGCTCGCCAGAGCCAGGACCCATCTTTTTATGAATGGACTGTAGTCGCACAGCAAAGCACACAGAAACGACAAGATGTTACAATGAATGTAACAACACCCATCCAAGCTAAAGGACCTACATCCCTGCCCCAGGACGGTATCTTGAAAAAATCAACACACTCACCACACGGTCATCATCCAGCTTCAGTTCAATCACAATACAGTAGTATTCTTCCCATGCAGATTCAATTGAACTCCCCTGGCACTAGCTATACAATCTGAAGCTGTACGTAACCATACAAAGGCCCGCGACGCACACACCACCCCTACGTTTTTAAACTAAAAAAAGAAAAGCAGTCGTAACTGCCACAGCCACATGGCCAATAAGAAAGGCGATAAGATTATATCGATAAACACACACCCAGAATTCAGGGGTGGGAGGGTGGGATACAAACTGCACCAACGAAAAGCCACTGCGAAGTGACAGGAATGCGGTCAAGCACAACATTTTTGCTGAAGCAAAAAGTTGCAGGGAAATCCCAAAATCAGTGCGATTTTACATGAGCCCCAAATGTTCAAGTTACCCACAAAGACACAAGCTTTCCAACTCTCTTTGGCCGTTGGAAAGCGTACCATTGATGAGCTCCCATCCATTTGCTGAACAGACATTTGAAGTAGTTGACTAATGCACATGTTTGAAAGAGAATATCATTCAGATGCGGATCCTATACTATTCCATCAAGCACGGGATCTGCCCTTCTTTTACAGGGAGGCAACACACCTCTTCACGTTGCTTGCAAAGATGATTGTCAAATCGATACCGTGCGATTGTTTCTTGAGAAGGGTGCCAACATCGAAGTGAAAAATGAGGTAAGTGTGCGAATATTTACTACTGATGCATAATACGTACCTGCCAAGCAGAGATAGGGACAATGACATACCTAGATATGAAAATGTATACAAATGTAGCTCGATATTGAGACGATCCCGGCCAAATCGGGATGGTTGGCAGATATGCTAATATTCTTCTGAAGCAAGGTGAAGGAAGGTGTTTGGTGATAAACTACCTGAAGCTGGGACCCAAGAGGAGTAATGCATATGTACAAGGAAAGCACCGATGTGTGTACTTGAGTATGTGTTTGTGTGTACAGTAATGGCCAGTGAAATTCAACCTCCTGCATAGAGCAGTGCTTTAGTCCACATGATAGTGTGTATGTGTGTGTGTGTGTGTGTGTGTGTGTGTGTGTGTGTGTGTGTGTGTGTGTGTGTGCGTGTGTGTGGCCTTGGTAGACAGTTGCAATTTTTGGAGCTCTGCCTACAAGTCTACTTTCCTTGGTTTTTACCTTGGTCCCTGGACTTGTAGGGCTGGGGTGGCCTTTTGGTCACCCCTGCTAAATGCCGTGAGTCCTCAAGGGTCCTGCGGCAATGCACGTCGAGTACAGGACTCTTTTTTCAAAAATGGAGGCGGGAGGCCAAAACCGAGCTGCAGTCTCTACTGCATTTGCCTTCAAGCTTGAAGATGACTGGCCAAGCCAGCACATGTTCTATATAGACAACCTCATGAGCAGCGGAATTGCCGTCTCTGACATCCTGCAGATCGACCTCCACGGCAGTCGTGGATTTTGTTCAGTAACTGTCTCGAGCATGGAGGTCCGGGATCGTGTGCTTTCCCAAGGCATCTCTGTTGCTGGTAAGCCCGTTCAATTCACTATCAGTGGCGCTGACGTTGTCAGCGTCCATGTATCTGGATGCCCCCATTCCCTATCGGCTAGTGCTGTCGCAGCCTCATTCCTGAAATTTGGCTCAGTGATAGGGGTCCCTCAGCGAGGAAAATAAAATTCTGGGTTGAGAACTTTGAAATTGAAACCGGCACCAGGTACATGTACGTCACCATTCTACCGCGTACAGTCGTACCTTCGTGTGTAGCAGTCGGCCAGCTGAAACTGCGTACATGGCACAAAGGACAGGCTAAAACATGCTGGCACTGCAACGAGCCAAGTCATGAGGCAAGGGACTGCCCCGTACTGAGTACGAAGGGAAAGAAGCGTGGCTGGGAGAAAACGTCCAGTCCGGAAATTGGCCTCAGTGACGACACGCAGCAGCAGCAGCAAGTGGCGTCCGCGGACATTACTGCTGGAACAGCGAACGCACATGGCATTACTGGTGCGGCAACTCCCCACAGCGAGGCACGTCATTTACCAGCCCAAGGGCAGCAGGCCAATCCCCAGCAGCCGCGGCTACCACTGCCTAAGCAGCAGCAGCAGGAACAGCAGCAGCAACCAGAGCAGAAGCAGGGATCCAGGATTCCCGGTAACCAAACTACACCTGTTATTCCAGCCTTCCGGCTGGTATCCCGGGGCAAAGCGGCCCATGCGTCTCCGGATGAGGAAGGTTTTACCCTGGCCTCAGGTAAACACACATTCAATCCCCGCGTCCTCACCCGTGAGCAGTATCCCCAGCCGACAACCGCAGCAGTCAACGTGATGATCCGCTGCCGCAGAGAAAGCTGCTAACGGCCACAGTGTCCTGCAAGGTATATCCACGCTATAACTTTCTTATCATTATTCTCACCTATGTCTGACCTTAATCCTAACTCCGCCCCCTTTTTTTCCGGGTCTTTTCACTCAATCCCGTAGCCCTTTGCATCATCATCATAGTTTAGGTTCTAGATCTCAACCACCCCCGATCACCAGTGCTAGTAGTGCTTCTCAGTCTGAGATAGCGGGCCTCCAGATTAGTTTCCTCAACAACTGTCACTTGCTTAACAAGAAGGATGAGGTCGAGGAATTCATCCACAAGCACAACGTAGACATAATGTGTCTTGCCGATACATTCCTGACCTCAGAGACCCCGGACAGCCTTGTCAACATCCCAAACTATAAACTTATCCGTCAAGACAGACCTGGCTTCGGTGGTGGAGTAGCGGCCTATGTACGGAGCTCACTTCATGTTACTCGGCTAGAAGACTTTGCTCGTGGTGATCTTGAACTTCTCTTTCTCCTCGTTCACGGCCTCAATGGTAAGCTAATCCTCGGCACAGTCTACCGACCTCCTGGGTCGCTGGTCTCGTGCTGGGACAAGCTGACTGACGCTGTGGACTCAGTTCACGCGCCCAGGGCCGGCACGCCTATTGCATTGGTCGGAGATTTCAATATCGACACATCGTCTTCCAGAGCCGCCCAGCTGACGCATCTTCAACACTTCTGCGGTAACTTTTGTATTTTGAACCACGTCACTGAATCGACGCGTGTTGGACGTGGTGGGTCCAGAACCACCATAGACCTCCTATTGGCTGAGGACGGTGCAGTGGGCTCTTGCCATGTTCTCCCGCATAGCCTCAGTGACCACCTCCCCATATTGGCTACCCTTGCCTTCGAAATGCCAACCGTGCCAGTACTCAGATCTAGCCGAAACACCAGAGGAATAAATCTTCCGCAGCTCTGCCAGGACTTGGTCAACTCTCATCTAGAAGACTTCAGCACGGCGAAATCCTTGGAAGATATGTGGCAGCTATGGTATGACAAGGTCACCTCACTCCTTGACAGGCATGCTCCTGTCCAGGAGCACCGCTTATCCAGCTCTAGACATCAGATTCTTACAAGATCCCCATGGAAAACGGCCGTTTACCATGATGCAGTCCGCGAACGAAATCATGCCCACCATCGTTGGCTCCGAAAACCTACGGACACGGAACTTTATGACACATTTTCAGATGTCCGCAAAGCAGCAAAGCGGCTTGCTCGTCAGCTGAAATCATCCTACTACACACAACTACTGGACACGTGTCAATCCAACCCCCGTAAAGCTTGGAAGGTCCTCAACGACCTCTGCGGTCGGAAGAAATCGTCAACCCCTACTCGGCTCACTGCGTCTGCCCTCAATGCCCAATTCAGTTAAGTTTTCAGCGATTCGCAGCGACTTGATGTCCTATCCCAACCTGAGGGACCGGGCATAGCAGATGGCTTGAACAGCTTCAAACCAGCCACATGAGAAGAAGTGCTTGCTCTCCTACTGAAGGTAGACGAGAGGAAGGCCACGGGTAGCGACGGAATTCCCTGCTATGTGTTGCGACACTGCGCTCGGGTCCTGGCCCCGTCACTGACTATCTTGATGAACGTGTCACTGGCCATGGGAAAGGTTCCGATGATGCTGAAATTGGCCCATATTCGCCCCATTTTCAAGGCAGGAGACCCCGAAACTGCTATTATAAGAACTACCGCCCTATATCTTTGCTCCCGGTTGTTTCAAAGATCCTGGAAAGGATTGTGCATGAAAGGCTTTGTGTGCTCCTAACCGAACATGACCTCCTTCCTGCCGAGCAATTCGCTTACCGAGCCCACCACTCCACAGAGGACGCAGTCTTGTTGGCTGTGGATCAATTTTACGAAGCCGCAGACCAGCACCTGCATACCGGCGTGGTGCTCATTGATATGAGCAAAGCTTTCGACAAGGTCCAACATCAGACTTTGCTCCAGGATCTCTTCGAACTTGGTGTCTCCTCTACGGCACTGGACTGGTTTGCGGACTAACTCAGCGCACGACGCCAGTGTGTGGTCACTGCCAACGGTACACGCTCAGAGGAAACAGCTTGCACGTACGTTGTCCCCCAGGGAAGCGTGCTTGGTCCGACATTATTCGCGATCTACACGAGATGTGTCGCATCAGTAGCTGACCCGGTGCGTACACTAATGTTCGCGGACGACATGCTGTACTTGAGCCACGCTAACGCTCACGCCATCAACATCACCCTTTCCGCAGCAGTGTCGGCTGTCGCCAGGCTACTCGATGCCAAAGGGCTTATCCTCAACACCGGAAAGACGCAAGTGCTTGCAATCAAAGCTGAACGGCAGGCACACCTCGACCTCCACATTACTTGCACTGGCACGCCTCTTGCCCAGACCAGTACGGCTCGCTACCTCGGAGTCACTCTGGACGAAAATCTTCGCTGGTCACCGCAAGTCACCTCTATCGTCCGACGCACGGCTATGAAGCTGCGGATCCTCCGCCAGATCCGGCACTGCCTAACAGTGCGGCAGGCGATGCTGTATTACTCTGCCCTTGTCATACCGGACATTCTATATGCGTTGAATGCGTTTCTCCCAGGACTGTCCGCTAACCAGCAGAACACAGTAGCCAAACTAGATAAACATTGCCATCCGTTGCGTGGCCGATGAACACCCATTGGCCCACACTCTTCCCCTGTACACCAGGCTGGGTGTCTGCCCATTGCTGGAACGAGGGGAATGCAAGCTCCGACTCCTGACATTTAGAATCCGTTCTGGAATCGTCAGTGAGCTGTTGTCAACCCGAATTGTATTGCAAGGCCCGCCGACAGGCATGACCACTCGAGGTCAATTGGGACACAACTACCTTCCCCTCCCCCTGGCCCACAGTGCTTCTGGCGTATGCCGACCGCTTCTAGCCAGCTGCCAACTCTGGAATGGCCTGCCCGACTGTATGAAGTCCATAGTATCTGTCCGTGAATTCAAATGCATGCTACGCGTATTTTACTTCGGTTAAATGTACAAGACTTAGTAATGGCTTTCGTAACCTGCTGATGAGGCTCGATAGAATCATGCTACGATGACCCGACTTGTAAATTTGAGATCCATTTTTTCTGCTCGTCTTGACCCTGCCTCCCCTCATTGCTACTTCCATTTTCGTATTTTTATTTTCTCTTCATTTCTGACTCTTCTTACTGGTTGTCATCGCTTTCATAATATTGGGCAGAACTGCCCGTTTGCCATGTGATGTAAAATAAATAAACAACAACAACAACAACAACAGGGCAGCGCCTGATGCTGCCACCTCCACTCGTTGCGGTGTTGCGAGCCCGCGAGTGATTGGTGGACGACGAAATTCTAAATCTAAATCCGCAGATAGAAGGAGAGGAGAGTGCATGCAGTTGGCATCCTGGAATGTCAGGTCGCTCGTGAATGCTTCTGGGCCTGTGGAGACGCAATTTATTCGAAAGAATTCAAATTTGAGAAATTCAAATTTTAAATTTGACAAGGATGATCGGAGGATCGATGTCGTCGTCGGCGAGCTGAAGAGACTCGACATAGAAGTAGCTGGCCTGCAGGGGACTCGCTGGTTTGGGGACACAACCTGTGATCGCTGTTTCCGGAGCAAAGCTGGGCACCGCCGGCACAACTGCAACTGCAGAACATGCAGCTCTGGCTCCGAGCGCCGCACCATCCCATGCCCGACCTGCTCTCGGAAGTTCACACGTCTCCAGTACCTGGCTCAACACAAATGCAAGAAGTAACTCTGCCCTCCTTGCTTCTTTGAGGCACTGCATCACCTTTAGGTGGCAGTTTCAAGGTTCAAGGTGTGTGTTTGTGTGTGTGTTTGTGTGTGTGTGTGTGTGTGTGTGTGTGTGTGTGTGTGTGTGTGTGTGTGTGTGTGTGTGTGTGTGTGTGTGTGTGTGTGTGTGTGTGTGTCCATATGGTGCAGTGGTATGTGCAGCGATTTCCAATCGATAGGTTGCGGGTTCGATTCCCGACGATTATGGTCACACACGTCTTTCTTCTCTTTCTCAGACTCTTCCTGACTTTTCTTTCATTCTCCTGGGTGGTTACCAACAGCCAGTGCATGCCGGAGTATGTGGTGTGATGTGTGTGCGTGAAAAAAATAAAAAAGACCAAAAAGTAGGGATTCACTGGCCAGAAAAAGCCACTTCATAGCTGTGTGGTGTAGACCAGGCTGAATAGTGGCGGCCAATTCTTCAGCCTTGCAAGCTGTTGAATGGTGCAATCCCAGCACAAGTTGCTATGGCTTCTGCTGTAGCATCGCTATCATCGCCTCCGGCGATGGGCGTCCAATGGTCCAATGGTGTGTGTGTGTGTGTGTGTGTGTGTGTGTGTGTGTGTGTGTGTGTGTGTGTGTGTGTGTGTGTGTGTGTGTGTGTGTGTGTGTGTGTGTGTGTGTGTGTGTGTGTGTGTGTGTGGTGCTAGGGCCGTGGAGTGCCCGGTGACATCAAATCCAAGAGGTGAAATGTCTCTGGCTAGATCTGTATATAGTATGTGTGTATATGTTGGCTATGAGGACGAAATCACACTGCATGGAAGAAAACGAAACTAATTTCGTCATCATTCAGTAACGTTTGGCATTCTTTGTTGCCGTGGGACATAGCTCGTGCTCATCTTTGTTGCGCTTTCCTTCCCTTCTTTGTAGTTTTCCTAACATGAGCTTTCCAAGCTGGAAGGTTGTTGGTTTGTGCCTCGTAGCGGATGTGTTGGAGCTACAGATTGTTGTAGTAGTAGAGTAGTCTGCACTGTGCACGTATCCCGTACGCACGTGCCCTCACTATGCACGTCCCAAACTTTCGCCGACATCAAAGCAGCTGTCCTGGCCCGTTTTCGTCTCCACGCAGAAGAGTACCGTCAGAGATTTCGATCCACTGCTGTGTCCCCCTCCTGCGGTAACTACACGGAGGTATGTGACCGTCTTTTCGATTTGTTCGACAGGTGGATGTCGCACTCCGTATCGAGTGGCTCTCAGCCCACACTGCAGACGGTCGCGGATGAGATGGTCAGGGAGCAATTGGTCGCTGTTCTGATAATATGGTGTCAAGTGACAGTGACTGAGTTTGGTGTGAATGTAGGACTTGATTGGTGCTAGTGATAGATATAATAGTGTCGCCTTCATGCTGGCACTGTTGGCGTGTTGCTGATCATTTATTAGTAGTTGTATATGACTGCATGCACATGTATGCCACTGTGAGGTGGCAGCACTATCAGCTACAGTTTGCATTGATGTTACTTGCGTTATAACTCTGGCATGCTTCACACCATTATCACTTGCACACTCTCACACCATCAATTGTAGTTATAAGCCGGTTTACTTTGGGTCCACTGCCTGTTCAGTTGATCACCTACTTCTGATTAAATATACGTACTGCCGACGTATCAGTTCTGTCCCCAGACACCCAGCGACACGTCAGGGTACAGCCTAAGCTGGACACCCACCAGACAGCAAAGCTGGGCGACTATTTCGTCCGCGCGAGTACGGTTACCCAGGCGGGAGAAAAAGAGTTTCTGGCTCTGTCACAGGTGTCGGCTAGCCAATACGTGGCGGGACGACGGTCAGGGGATCGACCACCTCAGTTTGCCGGTCGCGGCGCAGGCACCAAGGAGTGTGGATTTTGTGGCGGCACACCTCATGCGCGGAGCTCCTGCCCTGCCAAGGACAAAGAGTGCCGTCAATGCGGAAAACGTGGCCACTACGAGCGAGTGTGCGGGTCTCGCCATAACCAGCAGTCTGTGTCTGCAACCGAGGTGTCCGACACTTACACAGATGACGGAGCGCTTCTCAACACAGAAGCTCTGTTCGTGGGCGACGTCAAGTCCAGCCAACGGTCGTGGAGAATCGGAGTGCTGCTACAGGGCACCTGCGTTGACTTCAAGATTGATACGGGAGCAGATGTCTCCGTTATCTCAGACGCCCTGTACCACCAGTTCCAGAATCCTCCAGTGCTCAAGCCGTGCACCAAACGGCTGATCAGCGCCGCCAACACATCGCTCCACACCGTTGGCCTGTTCACAGCGTCTGTGACGTACCCGCCATCAGGTGCCAGCGCCGTTATCACTGTGTGCGTCGTACAAGGGCTCCGTCACGCATTGCTTAGCTGCAGCGACTCACTTTCGCTGGGTCTTATCAAGCCCCTCTTCTCTAATGACGGCGTTCCTCCAGACGTAAAGCTGTCTTCCGATGTGCCAAACAACGGGCCAAACTCCATGCAAAGCGCGGCAGTTATCCCTCCTGGCTCTGAACCTGTTCCAGTAGCACCCTCTGCAGCTGACCGGATTCCGGAAGCCGTGCTCGCCGACTTTCCGTCCCTGTTTTCCGGTTTAGGCAGCCTCAAGGAGCCCTACTCAATTCCTCTCACCGACGGTGTCAAACCGTTCTGCCTCTACACAGCCCGCAACGTGGCGCTGCCAATTCGCCCACAGGTAGCAGCTGAGCTGCAACGCATGGAGGACTTGGGCGTCATCCGGCGTGTCCTCGAGCCAACAGACTGGTGCGCCGCAATGGTCGCCGTACCGAAGGCTACAGGTGCGGTCCGCATATGCGGAAACCTGAAACCGCTCAACGATGCTGTACGTCGTTCGCATCACCGGCTCCCTACAGTCGACGAGACACTAGATCAGATCGGCGATTCCACAGTCTTCACCAAGCTCGACGCTAACAGTGGATTCTGGCAAATACCACTCGACGAGGCGTCCCGGCTTCTGACTACCTTTACCACACCTCGGGGTCGATTTTGTTACACCAAGCTTCCATTCGGCATATCGTCATTACCGGAAATCTTTCAGCAGCGGATGTCCGCCACCCTACACGGTTTGGAGGGTGTCGTTTGTCAAATTGACGACATTCTGGTACACGGCCGCACTCAGGAGGAACACGATCACCGCTTACGTGCCGTTCTCACGCGCCTGGTCCTAGCGGGTCTCACGCTGAACCCCGCTAAATACCAATTCTCAGCCCCGGATCTCACGTTTTTCGGGGTACACCTCACTCCCAACGGCATCAGACCTGATGACGGCAAGACTGAAGCTATCCGGGTCTTCAGAACCCCGCAGTTGGCCTCAGACGTGCTTCGTTTCCTGGGTCTCGCTAATCAGCTGGGGAAACTTTCACCGCATCTTGCCTCTATCAGCCAACCGCTCAGAGAGCTCCTGTCAAAAGGCAAAGCTTGGACCTGGGACCACGCCCACCAGACGTCTTTTGAGGCCACCAAGGAGGAGCTTTGCAAGCCCACCTGTCTGCAGCTGTACAACCCCAACTACAGTACCCAGCTATCCGCAGACGCATCGTCATATGGCCTCGGCGCTGTGCTCTACCAGCGGTCCTCGCCTGAGACAACTTGGCGGCCCGTAGCCTGTGCCTCCCGCTCTCTCACTCTAGCGGAGCGCAACTTTGCTCAAATCGAAAAGGAAGCAATGGCAATCACCTGGGTCACGACAGCTACTGCTACACCATCATCCATGTACCTGGCTCTCATCTGACCAGCGTCGATGCGTTTTCCAGAGCTCCAACCGACAGCGCAGCTTCATGTGACGACCACTCATTGGAAGCCCACTGCAGCCTGTTCGCCGCTTTCGCCGTGTCTAGTGTCTCAGCGGTCACCGGCCCCACACGCGCTGTGCTGCAAGCACAGAAGGCCGACACAACATGCCAGGACATAACACGTCTCATCCGCGATGGCTGGCCCGCGAGCATACAGGATCTCCCTGCACCTCTCCGCAGCTACTGGCTGGTCCGAGCCGATCTCGTAATCAACGACGAGCTCATCATGATGCAATCCAGAGTCCTCATTCCCAGCTCCCTCGAGCAGGACACCCTCGACAATCTTCACACAGGACATCAGGGTGTGTCGCGTACGACGAAGCTGGCACAGACCACGGTCTGGTTTCCGGGCATTTCCAATAGGATCAAGGCCCTGTTCGAGGCTTGCCCCACATGCCGTGAGTTCCGTCGACCACACGTGGAACCACTGATCTCATCAACGACACCACCCCGACCATGGCACACCGTCGGAATCGATCTTTTCCAGAATGACACTCACCAGTTCATCGTGGTCGTTGATTACTATTCTCGGTATCCCGACGTCCTACGGCTAACATCCACGACATCCGCCCGCGTTATCGAGCACCTCACCTCTGCCTTTGCTCGTCACGGTGTTCCCGCCATTATCCGTTCCGACAATGGGCCGCAGTTTTCTTCAGCAGAATTCCACTCATTCTCTCAGCGCTTGGGTTTCGAGCACCAAACCAGCAGCCCTCACTATCCCCAGTCAAACGGTGAAGTCGAGCGAGCAGTCCGCACTGTCAAGTCACTCCTGGAGAAATGATCAACAACTGCTGACTTTCAGATGGCCTTGCTGGCTTATCGCAGTACCCCACTGGGCTTCACTAAACACAGTCCAGCGGAGCTCCTCATGGGTTGGCGTCGCTACTGCCGTTGCCACCGCCGCAGAGCTCCTCCAACCGTCTACCGTGACCCCAGAGTCGTTTTCTGCTTCTGATTCGTCGCAGAAGGAGAAGTCCGTTCGGCAGTACAACCTGCGTCACCGCTCAGTTATTCAACCAGCCCTTTATCCAGGCGACGAGGTGATCGATATCTCTACGCCTAGTCGTCGCATCCGTGGATCAGTCGTCGGCACTGCTTCCGAACCGCGGTCGTATCACATCCGGTTACCGTCCGGCATTGTTCGCCGCACACGCCAACACTTGATTGCTGTTTAGGACACCACAGTTATCTTATGGTTTGGCCGTTTCTCTTTCTTCTATTCCCTCTGTTTTCTCTCTCCCTCTCCGAGTCCATACTTTGCCAGTTCCAGCTCGTAACACTCCATTGTTTGCTGGATTTCAGCCCGCTATTCTTCGTTGTGTTTATTCAGTTCCATTTTTTCGGCTTCCCACCTACCCTTCCTCTGGCTGTGCTGCATGCAACCTGCTCGTGTTTTCTTTTCGCACGGCATTCTGTCTTCCTTATCCCTTCTGGGCCTAACCTGGGCCTAACCCGGCCCGTGAGGGGGGAGATGTAGTAGTAGTAGAGTAGTCTGCACCGTGCACGTATCCCGTACGCACGTGCCCTCACTATGCACGCACGCACATACCTTTTATGTGCTTCTTTCAATGATACATGGATGTTGATGAGAAATAAAGGGTTCTTCTTGACAACACGGCTGCTACGTGTCACTGTGGTCGTTGAAATTCTCAATACTCCTTGTCAGTTTTGTGCCATGTTCAGTCTCGCAACAGCTGACTGTGCACGATCTGGTTACATTGGTGGACAGTTAGTCAGAACTCGTGCCCTGCAGGCCAAGGCCATCCCATGGATGAGGGACAATGTACAAGAGTAAATAGCGTTAAGAAATTAAATTTACTATTGCCATTAGCTTTACAAAAGGAAACACTTTTATACACCTATTGACTACTTTTGTCAGAGACGCAGACAGTGAATGGTGTGTTTTTTGCTTACATTCTACTATCTACGCAGCGCGAGGAGACATGCTTGGACCTTGCATGTCGCAATTACTCAGGATCACCTCTGTTGTGCATGGAAGCAATACTGCAACACTGTATTACAAATCTTGGTACAGAAAAGGTGAGAGGTACTCCATGGTTCCAAATAGACTTACTGCAGAACGTTGTGGAGACTGTATTGCAGTCATTGTCTTGAAAATCAACCCACAGCAGCTATTCAACTAGAAATGGATTGTCTTCTGCATGTGTCAAATGGCTCTGAGTCATTGAAGCACTATTGCAGCAACTGTTACTACCTTCCTGGGTGGTTCAAATGGCCTTGTTGTTGCCTGTTCATCCCCTGAGGAGAAGGCATTAAAGATTACTTGTGAAACTCTTTCAAAACCTTGTGGTGTTGAAGAACCTGACGTTTCTGCTCTTTCTTACTGTTGGAGCATTTTTATCTCCGAGGAAACTGTTGTACTCTTGTTTGTTGAATGTTCATGGACGCTAGGCACTGGAGATGGCACGATCATCTAGAAACGTTAGCCGACACGAAAATGCCAGGACTCTCGAGGTAAATGGACGTTCTCCTGGATGAACTGTTTGAATTTGAACGTGTTCCAAGGAATTTAAAATTGCTTCTCAGGTTTTGAGTTAGGCAGTGCATAGCAGTGTTTGCACTAGGATTTCTAACTTGCGGCAACCGGTGTTGTCGCCACTCACCTGTTCTGTAAATGTTTCAAGACAGCCTCTTGAATGGTACACGTGTACCTGGCGCAACTCTTGCAACCGGGTCAGAGCCGGGTTCGTAATTATAATAATTTGGGCCTGGTATAAATCTGGCTTTGGAAAATGTATTTTCCATTGCTATCATGTTCGGCCTCATTTTCTCTGTGCTGCGCGGATGAGTCCACAAAGGACGAAACAGTTCTGTCCGCAGCTTGAGAATAATAATAATATCTTTATTAGGATGACCGAGAGGCTTGTCGCCTAATCAAGGGGTTCACCGCTTCAAGTGCGGCTGCTGTATGTACATTTTGGAGTCGTATATAGCTTACGACTCCCTGATGTGCACGTTGATTTACGAAAAAAATGTCTGAGCAATGTGTACTGGGCACTCTGTTCACTCGTTTCTGCACATCCCTGCAGCCTGGCCTGGTCAGGGTGTACCTAGGGGTACTTAACAACGGTTTTTAGAATTACATGGTGTCTGGTTTGTACCCCCTTGAAGCCCCAAAAATAGCACTTGACCTGTACACTCCCAACCGGGCCACAATTGACCTGGTGTTCATTTTTTCAAACGGATCCATGTATCCCCTCCCCCCCCCCTACAGTATAGGTGCTTCATTCTCTTGTTCTATTGTTAGGGCACTCCTCTGGTGAAAACTCTCTCCTACTCCTGTTGTGGTCCCGTTATTGTACCCGATCCGTTCCGGGATCGGTTACCCATATGCATTCCCGTACTGTGTACATATATGGATCCTGGTTGTGCATCTTTATCTTTCCTTGTTCTATGTAAATAAACTTTAGTTGTTGTCTGGGACTTGTGGAGTGAAGTTGATCTTTGGAGTGCAGGAACTAACTTGATGTTCACTAATGAACATTACATGGTGTCAGAAGTAGCAGTTAGTCATGTCGTCTGCCAAATTCCCTGTACCTGCCCAGTTCGATTTCTCCACCCCAGAAGCATGGCCACTCTGGAAGACCCGTTTTGAACGCTTTAGTTCTTTGTCCAAATTGGACAAGGCGGACGGGCAACGCCAAGTAGACACATTAGTTTACTCCATGGGAGCCGAAGCCGATCCTATCTTTGAGTCTCTATCTCTGTCCTCGGATGATAAGAAGAAACTCGACAAGGTACTGGAGGCATTTGACAAGTATTTTCGCCCGGGTGTAAACGTAATCCACCAACGGACATTGTTTGAAAGGTGTGCCCAGAACCCAGGTGAATCCGTGGAAGAGTATGTGCGTCGTCTCCGTGCCGCAGCCAAATACTGCGCGTTTGACAAGCCCGATGAGCGTATCCGCGACAGGTTAGTGGCCCATATGACGAACCGAGAAGTTTCGAAGAAGCTACAGCTCGAGGATCACGCTCAGCTGACACTCGAGACTGCCGTGAGCTTGGCACGCAAAACGGAGTCCGTATACGCCGAGGTTGCCCAGCAAACGCCCCGGGTGAGCCAAGCTGCTGCAGCTACCTCACCGCAACGGAAACACGGCAAGTCCCCTGCTTACGCAAGTTACGGATCGACGGGAAAGCGACCACAGGTCAAGTCCCAACGAGACTCGAGCAACAGTAAGAAATGCTCGTGGTGTGGCTCCTCCAAAGACCACAAATCGAACCATGACGAATGCCCTGCCAAGGACAAGTCTTGTAACAAGTGTCGTAAGTCTGGACACTTCGCCAGCATCTGACGGTCTGCCTCCGCCAGTGCACTACACAACGATTATGTGCATGTAGCTGAGTTTGACTTGCAGTCGGACCCCGTCGGCGAAAATTTCCTTGGAGCTGCTTCTACCCACACCGCTGACGAGCCGTGGATAGTACGACTGGATCTGTGCGGCTCACACCTCGATTTCAAAATCGACACTGGAGCTGATCTCAACATTATGACGCAGGCCAGCTACAACGCTTTATCTGCACCGCCAGTACTCAGTCCGTGCCAGACACGTATGATTGGGCCTGATGGGAACCAGCTCACGATACAGGGTGAGTTCCACACTTGTGCTGTGTTCCGTGATGTACAGTACCCAGTCACTATCCTGGTCATTGCCACCGGTGGTGTCAACTTGTTGAGCAGGCAGACATCTGAACAGATGGGCCTAGTACAACGTCTTCATGTTGGCTCTTCAGATGCCCAGCCGAAAATCGGATGCATGCTAGGCAAGCCAGTCGAGATTGAGTTGAAGCCAGACTGCAAACCATACAACTGTGTAAATGCTCGACGCATTCCAATACACATTCGCCTCAAGGTTCGCACCGAGCTGGAGCGTATGGAAAAAGCAGGTGTCATCACAAAAGTCGAGCAGCTGACCGACTGGTGTTCACCCCTCGTGTCGGTCCTCAAGCCGAACGGCAACGTGCGTGTATGCGTAGACCTCAAGCGCCTGAATGCCAGCGTCAAGAGAGAGCACTACCCATTACCGACCGTGGACGACACGCTCGCACAACTCAACGGTTCTACCATATTCTCTATGCTGGACACCACGTCTGGCTTCTGGCAGATCCCACTCTCCGAGGAAGCGTCGTTGCTGACGACGTTTATCACTCCCTATGGCCGCTTCAAGTTCGAGCGCCTTCCCTTCGGCATAACGAGCGCACCTGAGATATTCCAGGGCCGGCTACAAGGTCTACTCAGCGATATTCCCAACGTAGCAGTGTTCATAGACGACATCATCGTCTATGCTTCATCGATGGCTGAGCATGATGCTGCTCTGCTCGCCGTCGAGAACCGACTCCGTGATGCCGGTCTGACACTGAATCCGAACAAGTCTAAGTTCAGATGCACGTCCCTAAAGTACCTGGGCCATCGGATCAGCGACAAGGGTGTCCACCCTGACCCAGTTAAGCTGGATGCCATTGAGCGCCTCGCAGCACCAGCTGATGTGGAAGAGCTCCGTCGTGCACTCGGACTCTTCACGTACCTCTCCAAGTTTCTGCCGTCATTGTCGACCGTAGCCGCCCCACTGCGTGAGCTACTCCGGTGCGACGCGACGTGGCAATGGACCGAAGCACATGAGCTAGCTTTCACAGAGCTCAAACGCCTAGCTGCCTCAGCCCCGTGTCTCGCGTACTACGACCCGTCTGCACCGACCATCGTCACGGCTGATGCGAGCAGCTATGGTTTGGGTGCTGCACTGCTACAGTTCCACGACAATGAATGGAAGCCGGTCGCGTACGCCTCACACACCATGACAGCAGCAGAGAAACGGTATGCCCAGATCGAGAAAGAGCTCCTCGCCTCGGTCTGGGGATGTGAACACTTCCATCAATACCTCTACGGAGCGCCCTGATTTACCATTCACACGGACCACAAGCCGCTGGTCCCACTAATGAACACGCGTGACCTCGACCGAGTACCTCTACGCTGCCAATGTCTACTGATCAGACTCATGCGCTATGATGTACAGGCGGAGTACGTGCCTGGCAAGAACATGGTTCTTGCCGACACGCTGTCCAGAGCTCCTCTTCCTGACACGCCAGCAACCGAATCCGACCTACACAGTGACTCGGAAACCACCATCGCCGCTGTCCTGTCGTCTCTATGCAGTCCTACCAAGCATCACGCTCTCGTTACAGCCACTGCTGACGATCCAGTCCTGCAACAAGTAATCCAGCATACCCTTCATGGCTGGCCGACCAAGGTCAACGCAGACCTGGAAGCCTATCGCAACGAACGTGGCTCACTCTCAGTTCATGACGGTCTGCTGTACCACGGATTTCGGATCGTGGTCCCGGCATCCGAGCGCAACGCTACACTTGCCACTTTGCATGACGGTCACCAAGGCATAACCAAGTGCCTGGCCCGTGCGAAGTCCTCCGTCTGGTGGCCAGGTATCACACGTGCCATTTCAGAATGCGTGCAGAACTGTCTGACCTGCACCAAGCATCGTTTTCAGCCGCCAGAGCCTCTGTTTCCAACTGCGTTTCCCTCTTTGCCATGGGAGAGAATAGGAGTCGACCTCTGCCAACATGACGGTCAGGAGTACCTCATTGCTGTTGACTACTTCTCCAGGTACGTTCACGCCTTCCCGCTACGGAAGACTACCTCTGGAGCCGTCATCAAGGAACTCCACGAGCTGTTCGCCATCCATGGCATCCCTCAAGCTCTTGTGTCGGACAACGGTCCACAGTTCGCAAGTGCTGAATTCGCCGCATTCACAGCTCAAATGCAGCTCACCCATCGTACCAGTAGCCCGCACTACCCACAGAGCAACGGTGAAGCTGAGCGAGCGGTTCGAACATTCAAGCGTCTCCTCAAGGCCAACAACAGCCTCAACAATGCCCTACTCGGTTACAGGTCAACGCCCCTCGCAAATGGCTACTCGCCAGCCGAGGTCCTGTTTGGTCGTCGTCTACGCACACATCTCCCATGTACAGCGGAATCCCTCGCTCCAAGTTGGCCTGATCTTGCCAAGCTAAGGTAGTTCGAGGTGAGGCAGAAAGACAGACAGAGTGAGACGTACGACTCGTCACACCGAGCACAGTCTCTGCCACCATTGACCCAAGGCGACCGAGTCTGGGTGCAAGATCTCGCTTCCGAAGCCGTGATTGCAGACCGCGTCTCCGAAAGATCCTATATTGTCACGACTGACAACCTGTCCGAGTACCGCCGCAACCGTTGCCACGTCAAGTTGCTACCTGATGTGCAACCAACACCAACACCGCAGTTGAATGTCACTACACCTGCAGAGCCTGATGTCGAGTTCCAGCCTACCTTGCGCCGATCAGCTCGTCCATCCCGGCCGCTGAACAGACTCGACCTGTAAACGCATTAGTCATTACTCATGCTATGATCACTCCAGTCGCTGACGCTGATGATCGTGAACTGCATGTAGTATTTGTCTGGCTCTACCCTATCTCCTCTGTATATATGACTAAATATTCTTCGAGCTGTTACCTCTGTAACCTCTCTCTCTCTCTTCGAACATAAAAAGGGAGATGTTGTGGTCCCGTTGTGGTCCCGTTGCTGTACCCGATCCGTTCCGGGATCGGTTACCCATATGCATTCCCGTACTGTGTACATATATGGATCCTGGTTGTGCATCTTTATCTTTCCTTGTTCTATGTAAATAAACTTTAGTTGTTGTCTGGGACTTGTGGAGTGAAGTTGATCTATGGAGTGCAGGAACTAACTTGATGTTCACTAATGAACATTACACTCCAACATACTAAAAGAGACTGACTAAGAACACTTTTGGGATGTAGATTGACCGGGCAAAGCCAGTGAAAAGGTTAATGAATGAAACTTTAAAACCGCCATCCCCCCAGTGGCCCAAATCACATGACTTTTGGGTCTAGAAACGAGCCACTTGCCAGCTTACATGAACAAGCTACGAACAAACATCAGGCCAATCTTGCCTCGGTTTAACCCCATATCGAGTCGTTACAATAGTCCTGGTTCACCGCGCTGTGCTTCTCCGCGCTGTTTGGTGGCCTCCCATGCTTTTAAAATTTGTACTGGGTTTGTTGCAACGAGAAGCTAAGATCACGCTGAACATGTTGGTGTATGATACTACAGGGGTTTGCATCTACTTTTTTTTACAACACTGCTTTGAAGTTGAAGAAGAAGTTGAGCTTTGCCATGGCTGTGCAACCAGTGCCACTCTAAGACGCGATCGCTTTGTGCAGGACACGACCGTGTCAGATGGCTCAGAATCTGATTCCAGTGACTGTCCTCTCTCCTCTGACGAGGAGGAAGATATCGATCTTGCTCTGCTTGGCGAGGAGTAGAGTGAGGAGGAAATCGAAAGAGCTGAAGCGGTAGAAGTAGAAGATGTGATCGAGGAAATTGTTGATGCGAGCTCTGGAGGAGCGAGTGACTGTCCAGAAGAGTCAGCTGATCCCTCAAGTGGTGACGAGCGTGTGATGCGTGAATCTAGCCAGGCCACACACGCTTGTGGCGGAGGTATTGGAGAACGTGCTGTCCGGAGGTCACGCAGGTCGTGGCGGAGGCCGCAGTCGTGGCGCAGCGCAAGCAGCCCCTCAGCCCGCTGGTGCACCTCAACTACGAAATCATGGAACGATGAAGACAAATCGCCAACTAAACCAACATTCACCCCGGTTCGCGGGCGAGGCTGCCACTTTCCTCCACAATTCAAGCCAGCGCGTGAGGTATATTATATTCAATTATTTTTTAGGAATGGGTTTGCTCCCACACTGGAGCTCGCGCTATTCCGCCGACTTGACTTCACACTTGACTGACTCACGACTGCCATCCAGAGCACACGAGAAGTCCATCGAACCTTCGACTCGGCAAACCTGCAAGAAGTCACCACTCCCTGCTCAATACACAGTGTTTCGGGAATTCACCCCTCATCAGTTGAGCTTGAGTAGGCTGAGGAAGATTGTGCCTGAAGAGCACCACTTATATAGTGCTCTCCAGGCACAAACATCACCAGGGATACAAACTTCCAGAGACGCTCCGTTTCCAGCGCGACAAACACCTCGTGAACACCAGATAGAAGCTTGAGTCAGTGTCGCTCCTGGACGGTGAGAACAGATGTCGAGGACCCTTGGTCATTCACAACGCTGTCACCTCCAAACCAGCTAGTCGCAAGCCCGCGCTGGACACAATAGTACGAAATAGTGGTTGCGACTTCGGCGATGATTTTTGGGAATGGGTTTGCTCCCACACTGGAGCTCGCGCTATTCCGCTGACTTGACTTGACACTTGACTGACTCACGACTGCCATCCAGAGCACACGAGAAGTTCATCGAACCTTCGACTCAACACACCTGCAAGAAAGTACCACTCCCTGCTCAATATACAGTGTCTTGGGGAATTCACCCCTCATCAGTTGAGCTTGAGTAGGCTGAGGAAGATTGTGCCTGATGAGCACCACTTATATAGTGCTCTCCAGGCACAATCATCACCAGGGATACAAACTTACAGAAACGCTCCGTTTCCAGCGCGACAAACACCTCGTGAACACCAGATAGCAGCGTGAGTCAGTGTCGCTCCTGGACGGTGAGACAGACGTCGAGGACCCTCGGTCATTCGCAACGCTGTCACCGCCAAACCAACTAGTCGCAAGCCCGCGCTGGGCACAACAGTACGAAGTAGTGGTTGCGACTTCGGCGATGATTTGTAAGAAAGGGTTTGCTCCCCACACCGGAGCTCGCGCTTTTCCGCCGACTTTACTTGACACTTGACTGACTCACGACTGCCATCCAGAGCACACGAGTAGTCCATCGAACCTTCGACTCGGCAAACCTGCAAGAAAGCATCACTCCCTGCTCAATACACAGTGTTTCGGGAATTCACCCCTCATCAGTTGAGCTTGAGTAGGCTGAGGAAGATTGTGCCTGCAGAGCACCACTTATATAGTGCTCTCCAGGCACAATCATCACCAGGGATACAAACTTACAGAGACGCTCCGTTTCCAGCGCGACAAACACCTCGTGAACACCAGATAGCAGCGTGAGTCACTGTTTGTGCCTGGAGAGCACTATATATGTTTCTCTTCAGGCACAATCTTCCTTAGCCTTCTCAAGCTCAACTGATGAGGGGTGAATTCCCCAAAACACTGTGTATTGAGCAGGGAGTGGTGCTTTCTTGCAGGTTTGCCGAGTCGAAGGTTTGATGGACTTCTCGTGTGCTCTGGATGGCAGTCGCGAGTCAGTCAAGTGTCAAGTCAAGTCGGTGGAATAGCGCGAGCTCCAGTGTGGGAGCAAATCCAGTCCTAAAAATGCATCGCCGAAGTCGCAACCACTATTTCGAATTTGTTTCTTTCAGAAAAACAAAACCTGTACATACGAACTATTTATCGTTCCTGAAATATGAGTGCTGAGGCTGAGACCTCAGGTCAGCGGGGATGCTCCGTTTCACCACCACAGTTGCGTCTTCAGCCACCTCTATCATGCAGTACTCTGTTCTTGAGGTTTGTGGTTTCTCGTCAAATAAGCGAGAGAGCTTGGAAGCTCAGGCCAGGGCCCTACGCTATGCTTTTTTGCCTAGCGAGAGTCAACTTTCTCTTTGCATTCGAGGGTAATACAACACCGTCTACCACCTTGATGACCTAGGCAAAAAAAGCATAGGGATGTTATAAATGTTTCATTTCACTATCGTCCTGCATGCATTCCCTCGATTCACTTCGCATACATACTCATTCTTCCAAGTTGCTTCACGTTATGATCTTGCATTTGAAAGCCCTATTTGAATATTGTGGCCAGCTGTCTTTGATGGTACGGTACGGCAGAGACAATTCCAAATAGGCAACTACTCGTACTCTATGTACGGACACAGTGTAGCTAGACTCTACTACCCAGCTAGCAGATATCCTAACAACAGACACTAGACAGCAGTCAGTATGCAATCATGCACAAAACACAGACACAGAAAATGTTCTGAAAATGTTTGGCCAGACAGGTTGGCGCCAATGCGTGACTTAAAGACTGTAAACCATGGTAAATAATGCATGCAACATTAGAAAACGACGAGCAAAAAGAAACACAATGCAGAAAGTAAAATATCGACGAAGAGATTGGATGAGGATATGGTTTCACTTGCGTGGGCCTTCGTGGTTCTTCATAGTAGGCGATCTCCGAAGGCGTACATACTCCGCCAGCGATGTAGTGGTGGACGTTTTCCGCTGCCACCAGTGTTAGCTGCTCCCGGCTAATGATGCCCCTCACACCGGAACACAGGGGTTTTATATGATTGGATAATTAGAAGTATTCGATAAGAGTGTAGACAGAAGGAGAACAGGACAACGACAACTCAAGACTAGACTAGAACAGAACAGAACTGGAGACCCACTGGAGTATGCGCTCTTCTATTATGTGAGTCTCATTGCCAAGGGGAACGAGCGGGAAATATGAATAGTGAGTATGTACAGGTCGTAGCATTAATACACCTATTACACAGGCACAGTGGTGGCCTGGGGGTGCGAAGGCTAGTTTGTGTGTTTCTGAACATTCAGGCGATGCCGACGCGGATCCCGCGAATAATAAGTGGCGGGGGACCCCTTACATACATTAGATGCCCGGTACATGAGTTCCGGGGAAAACACTGCTTAGCCACGCCAGCATCCCAGAATATGAAGACCACACGAGGACCAGCATCCACGCTGCTACTTGGGCCAAATGATTTGTTGTCCTCACTGTGGAAACAGAGCATGACGGTATACTGCACCCCTACAATTCTAGTGATGTATGGGCTGTTTGAGCGAGAGTATGTATTTTTGTACTAACATAGCACATAGTAATATTATTACCGATTAGCTCTACTAAATCAAGACTCCAGTGTTGAGGGGTGACTGATGATTCCCTGCAACATTCTCTATTGAACAGAGAGTGGTGCCATCTTGCAGATTCGCTGAATGGAACATCCAAAATGCTTCTTGTGCACTATGAATGGCAGGCGTGAGTTCGTTAAGTGGCAATTAATTATGTTGTTAATATCCATTAGGGTACCTCAACTCGAATTTTCCAAATACGGTCTCTTCGCTGCACACGTCACTTCAAAATACACAAATAATTGAATTCACCAAATTTTCAGGCATGGCCCATCCTCAGGGTGAAATCATTCAATGTGAAAGTTTTCACCCCGAGGATGGGCCATGCCGGAAAATTTGGTGAATTCAATAATTTATTCCCGTAGCTATGCAGAAGACGTTACTTCAGTAACATCTGGCGCTAGCCAGGGTCCACACAGCTTTAATTTGGTGTTTGTTTGTGGCGGACGGACCTCCGTCTGGCTCTATCCCGTATCTGTCCCGTACCGTACCGTACCATCAAAGACAGCTGGCCACAAACAGCTGGCCACAATATTCAAATAGGGCTTTCAAATGCAAGATCATAATGTGAAGCAACTTGGAAGAATGAGTATGAATGCGAAGTGTATCGGGTAATGCATGTAGGGCGATTGTGCGGGTTCGAATCCCAGGTTATGATTAAAAAAAATATAGGAGAATTGAAAAACTTATAACATCCCTTTGCTTTTTTGCCTAGGTCATCAAGGTGGTAGACGGTGTCGTATTACCCTCGACCGTACCTGTCCCGTACCGTACCGTACCATCAAAGATAGCTGGCCACAAACAGCTGGCCACAATATTCAAATAGGGCTTTCAAAGGCAAGATCATAACGTGAAGCAACTTGGAAGAATTAGTATGTATGCGAAGTGTATCGGGGATGCATGCAGGGCGATAGTGCGGGTTCGAATCCTAGGTTATGTCTTGGAAAAAATAGGAGAAATGAAAAATTTACTTTGCTTTTTTTTGCCTAGGTCATCAAGGCAAAAAGCATAGCGTAGCTTCCAAGGTCTCTCGTTTTCTTTGAAGTGACGTGTGTAGCGAAGAGACTGTATTTGGAAAGTTCGAGTTGAGGTACCCTAATGTATGAGTGGCTGCAGTGGAGTCTGCGAGTGCTTAGAAAGGTTTGGCAATATCCAATAAAACAAAGATGGTGGCAGTGACCTTGAATTGGTAGTGTTTTTTAAGGGCGCGTTTGGTTGGTACGAACTAGAACAGGATTCACCAGAACAGCGCGTTTGGTTGGGACTGCACCTTTTCTGGGTCGGCCAGAACATGTTCTGCTTGCTCCGGCCTCGAGGCCGGAGCAGACCGAGCAGTTTCACTTTTTCACAGTGAAACCTGGCGGGAACATCGATTTTGTTCCCAAATGATCACGTGCATACGCTTTTGGGTTGGACTCGTCGTACCGTACTAAGTGACCATGGTGACCCATACACATTTTGAAGAATGCACCAAGTTTGGCACATTTTTCCACAAAAATGTGCTCTGTTTCTGGAGTACCGTTTGGTTGGCATGAGGCTGCTCCATGTGCACCAGCTGTTTGATCCTGTTCTAGATCGTACCAACCAAACGCAGCCTAAGTGTGACTTAGGCTCCAGAAAATACGGTATACTGATACGACAGGATTTTATTTATACTGATACGACAGGATTTTATTTATACTGATAGAGTGGGTCGGGGGTCGGGGGGGGGGGGCATGCGCAATCCACAATTTGCATGTCAAATTGATCAGCATGACGTCATCTTTTGTTTCAAACCAAGTCAATTGTTGACAATATGGCCGAGGTTTTGCAAAACGAAAATGTGCAAACGTTCTAGGTTATGAATCGTGAACCTTAGTGCGTGAAACTCAGAGTTAAAACACTTTTCTCGTCCTTTTATTGTTTGCACTAGCTCTGCCTCTCGGTATTGAGCACTCTCTTGGACACCCTAGGCAAACTTTCCTGTTGAGTACCTGTCTGAAATAACATGCATGTGGTGTTTTTGTTCTATTGTCTGTCCTCAGACATTTATCACGTTTCACGAGTTGCTCATGGATGGAAGTGAAGATCCGAATGATCTTGTCATCATGGTGAGCGGTGCTGGAGAAGTGGGCAAGTCCACCATGATAGCTACACTCACCAGTACGACTGACACGCGGAAGGAAGATCCTGAAAGAACCAAGGGAATCCAGATCACGACACATCAGGTCAAAGACGGACCTGTGCTACACTTCAAGGACATGGCAGGCCAGGAAGACTTCTGCGTGACACATGACATCTTCTCGCTGTCCTCAGCCGTTCCCAGTATTGGCCTGATCACAGTGAGGGGAACAATGGACATCGAGGACATCAAGTATAGCATGAAGAAAACTGCTGGCCGTTTCTTGAGCAGACGGAAGGCACCTGTTGTCTCAGGTAAGATCCATACTTTGTCATGCATTATCCATATGTGAAAACAAACAAACTGGCCACCCAACTTAAAAGTAGTGCTGTCGCCTTTTTTTCATGACCAACAAATTTGATCTGTGATGTCATTTTGTCATAAATTTCTAGCCAAGTCACAAAGATAATGAGTTTTACTGTGCATGTGGGAGGCCTCTGGCATCGTGAGTTACGGTGCATTTCCACAAAGTGATATCGGCAGTACACAAATAGTGGAGACCAGCTCTCTCCATGCACTGACTGTAGTGTAGACCAGCTCTCCATGCACTGACTGTAGTGGAGACCAGCTATCCATACACTGAGTGTAGTGGAGACCAGCTATCCATGCACTGACTGTGGTGGAGACCAGCTCTCCATGCACTGACTGTAGTGGAGACCAGCTATCCATGCACTGAGTGTAGTGGAGACCAGCTATCCATGCACTGAGTGTAGTGGAGACCAGCTATCCATGCACTGAGTGTAGTGGAGACCAGCTATCCATGCACTGAGTGTAGTGGAGACCAGCTATCCATGCACTGACTGTAGTGGAGACCAGCTATCCATGCACTGACTGTAGTGGAGACCAGCTATCCATGCACTGACTGTAGTGGAGACCAGCTATGGCTATGGGGTGCACTTGCCTTTGAGTCTAAGTGTGAAGTTCTTTGGCTTTCAGGTTCATGATAGCACTGGCCGCTCAGTACCACATGTTCAATTTGTCCTATCTACCACGCAAGGCAATGATCAACACATCTTTGATGAGGCATCTTTTCTTGAGACAAGCATTGTTCTTTGCCGCACTGATCAAATTGTGGCAAAATGGACAAATATATTGTACAATCTAATCAGCACTCCATCTCCATGCAACATTAACACTCGCACCAGGAGACTGTGCCCACTCCGGTTTCAGGAGGCCAAACTTCTTTGATGCATGCAGCTTCCTTCTGACTTGCTACAAGCTCCACATAGCATTCCACAAACTCTGGAGCTCCTTGCTGGTGTATTCCGGCTTCCTGGAGTATGCTCACAAATGAACGACTTTTCTTCAGGTAAATGCTCCAGGGTAGTGGTTGTCACACATTGTAGGACAGAATTTGACACAACAGTTTGTGCAAGGTCTAGAACGTCAAACGACAATCACTCAGCAAACAAAAGTCAATAGGAAAATGCAGGGTGCAAAGAGAAGACTGTAGCTTGTCTACTTCCAGCAGACTGTCTACACCATGTGTATAATTCTGCGGTGCAGTGCACGATGAACATTTTGTGGCCAATACCTTCTACGGATGCCGGTGCATGCACTGCGCTTGTACATTGTATGGCAGTCTGGCACGGGTGACTGGTGTACGTATCGGTACAGGATCATGTACCAAATCGTGTACGGGATCGTTATTCGGAGTTTGATTGGGAATAAAGGAGGAAGAAATTGACTCCGCTTCCTTGGACCAAGACCATTCGACTTAGCACCCCGATTTTTTGAAAGGTAGAGTCCTAGGATGTTTTGCTAAACGTGATCCTTTGATAGCTGACTCTACCCAAATATCTTCCGATAATGCCCTTGTATAAGATACGACACACTGAGCTATTCCGTTACCGTGCTTGCAGGGCTTGATCTAGTTCTAGCAGACAAGTGAAATGATCTTAAAGCTTATATTTTTGTAGTATTTAATTGGTGGCATGAGGTAAGTGATTTTGTGCCACTTATTGCTAAGTGCGCTCCACTGTGCAGCCGTTCTCAGATGCCACCAGTTCATACCGAGAGAAGTCTTCTTTTTTTCTTTCTTTTTGTTTGCATTGTCCCGATGATCACATTCTCCCCTGCAGGCAAGCAGGTCTCATCGTTGTTCACAGTTTTGGTGGTTGTGACTCACCTAGACAAGATCAAAGAGGAAAAACTTGATGCGATCACTGATGTGTACCAGGTAGTCTGCAACGAATTCCGAAAGAAGCTTTCGTTCAAGCGATTTCTACCATTGAATGCAAAGGAAAAGGATGAGCGTTTCGCAGCATTCGAGGAACAGCTGATATCTGTCTGCATGGAAGAGTTGAAGGTACGTTAAGAGAGTGCAGGAGGAAGAGAGAAAAAACAGAGAGGGAGAGAGAGACAAAAATGAATGACATTAGTTAACAATGTTAGGTAACAAGCGGGTACCGGATGGGTTCAAGAAACCTTCTATTGTCACAACATACACAAACTCATAGATTGGCCTGGTCAAACTTTGCATTCCTATAATGTCTTTGCACACAACATCTAACAAAGAGCATAATTATTTTGACGGTTCCATAGGAATATGTGCGTGTGTGTGTGTATGCGTGCATGCGTGCCTGTGTGTGTGTGTGTGCGTACGTGCGCGCGTGCGTGCATGCGTGTGTGTGTGTGTGTGTGTGTGTGTGTGTGTGTGCATGTGTGTGTGTGTGTGTGCATGTGTGTGTGTGTGCATGTGTGTGTGTGTGTGTGTGTGTGTGTGTGTGTGTGTGTGTGTGTGTGTGTGTGTGCATGTGTGTGTGTGTGTGTGTATGTGTGTGTGTGTGTGTGTTTGTGTGTAGTTAGTACAACAGTCACTGAGGTTGTTGGCTATTGTGACATTCACTACCCTACTTTATTGTTTATGCTATCTCACTGACTGTTCCTCTCTCTCTCTCCCCCCCCCCCTCTCTCTCTCTCTCTCTCTCTCTCTCTCTCTCTCTCTCTCTCTCTCTCTCTCTCTCTCTCTCTCTCTCTCTGTCTCTGTTTCTGTCCGTCTTTCTGTCTATCTGTCTCTGCCTGTCTATCTCTGCCTGTCTATCTCTGCCTCTCTTTGTCTCTCTGTCTCACTCTGTCTCTCTGTCCCTCTGTCTCTGTCGCTCTCTCACTCTCTCTATCTATATATCTCTCTCTCTCACTTTCTCTTTCTCCCTCTCTCTCGTGCGTTTTTCGTTGTGCATCGTCAGGCTATGTCTTTATATCTATGTATTGTGCTGTGCTATCACAGACGGCTCCAAAGCAACCGAAGATTCTGAGTCAGGCAACAGAAGTATTGAGTTCACTGCAGAAAGAGGTTGGCAAGCCGTACTCCAGCAAGGACATGTTCACAAACAGCCTTTGCGCCGCACTTAACCTGACGAAGCTTAACAATCCGGAGACTATTGACAAGCAGGTGACGTCATTCACGAAAGTACTGACTGCATATGGAATGGTAAGCAGGATAGATCATCTTTAGATTGTTCTTCTCAGTGACCAAGAATATTCTCTGTTATGGAGGAGTTAGCTCTTAAAGGCCAACAAAACCCAGTTCTGGTTAGCTGGAAGCGGTCCACTCAAAGCATATTTCCGGCACATCACCGAAACTGTCGCTTCGTTTGAACAATGTTTAACAACAATGGCCAACTCCTTCGAGGTTGGGTCAATCCAGCTTTCAAGAATTGCTGGACAATAAAAAAAGAGACCACAATGATTGATTCATATTGGTCAAGGACCAGGGGCGTGGCCACCGGTCCAGTTGGTCGATTTTCACCGGACCACATTTAGGGCGGATTTTTTCTGTTTTTTTTTAGACAGCTGATGGGAGTTCGGTGATCAATCGGGTGCAGTAGTGTATGCCAGATGTATGCAGTAGTGTATGCATTATATACGCAGCGCAGACCAGGCCAGGGAGCCATGCATGTACCTTGTGCTATGTGCAGAGCTCCGGCTGCCAGGGACAGACCGACGGTACAGGTTGTTTTGCTTCATGTTGGTCGAGTGTGGGAGATGGCTGCGAAAGCTTGAAGGTGTCTGCTCATAGACTCCCTGATGTTTCCTAGCCTGCACACGT
>NC_088643.1:24878974-24953974 GCF_964019385.1 Sycon ciliatum
GTTCAATTCCCCACGATTGTGGTCGCACACGTCTTTCTTCTCTTTCTCATTCTCCTAGCTCTTCTTTCATTCTCCTGGGTGGTTACCAACAGCCAGTGTATGCCGGAGTATGTCGTGTGGCGTGTGTGTGTGTAAAAAAAGGAATAAAAAATGGAAAAAATGAAAAATTGAAAAATGAAAATAGGGATTCACTGGCCAGAAAAAGCCGCTTCAATCAGTGTGTGGTCGATACCAGGCTAAATTTAGTGGCGGTCAATTCATCAGCCTTGCAAGCTGTTGAATGGTGTAATCCCAGCACAAGTTGCTATGTCTAACATAGCTGTTCGCTATCACCGCTTCCGCGATGGGCAGGTCTGAGGTGTGTGTGTGTGTGTGTGTGTGTGTGTGTGTGTGTGTGTGTGTGTGTGTGTGTGTGTGTGTGTGTGTGTGTGTGTGTGTGTGTGTGGGGGGGGGGGGGGGGAGGTGGGGAGGGGGTCACTACCTGACTCTCCATCGATACCAATATCATGATATATTTACGGTTTATCTTTGTTATTGTTTGTCTGTGTGTCTTAGAAGCCGACTCCAGCGCCGGGAAAGGCTTGACAAAGACCTGTGAGCTAGTTTTGAAACTGGAGCCTTAGTAAGTACTCATAACCTTCTTTAAGCACCAGATTTTTGAATGTAGCTCTTGCTTATGCATCTGACCTTCAGATGTCCTTGGATTTGTGTCTCGAAAGGCATTTAGTGGGAAAGGTATGAAAACCCCGCACTCGCTAGGGTACGTGGATTTTGCCCATATTATGCTTTTGGGCATTTCCCTCAGAAATTCTACAGTATTCTCGAAAAACATCGACAAACATTCTCCAGAATTCCCCAAATCCATCAAACAAACCAGCACGAATTGTAGGGGTGAAAGGGGTGATCCGGGTACCCGTCTGTTTAGCTGCTGATCCGTTAGCAAAACAAGTACCCATTAGTCGTGTCCGACAGTACAGTACGGTATTTTAGCTGGCACGGAATGCGGAAGGCTATTGTATAGTGATTGTAACTATTGGCTGCTAAAGGGCACCCGATAACCCGCCCGTTAAGCCGCGTACCCGTTTGTAACCATAAAGGGTAACCGTTTCACCCCAATAATGTGCCTTGCGCATGCGCTTTAGTATGCAAAATGGACGGTCAGGCACGTGATCAATGATTTGGACTATTGCTGTATGCAACTTTGCAAGTCCTGCTGTTCAAGCGAGTAGACCCAGGTGCTCGAAGTCCGGACATGGTATCCTAAGTTTGTACGCCCATAATTTCATGTTCTGTTATTGTATTCGACTCAAATATGTTATGGAGGGGACAGTGTGGTATGTTCCCCTCGCGTAGCTATTCTCAGGGATCTACGATAAGCAGAAGTCCCATACCACGCGAGTGGGTTTTCGAGTGTCCATACGAAATACAAATTGGGTTACATTTCATGCAAAAATCAACTTTGCCAAGACCGATTTCGAACGGACACAGCGTCAAACAGACCTTCACTCAATCATCAAGAGCCAGCTTAGAGCTGAGAATGGCCGGAGGAGAAGAATTTACAGAGAACCACCAATCCTTGCAGAAAGGTTGACACTCCTGGCATCTCCACCACTGTTTTCCCGCGGTTTTCACAGCGCAGCTGCTTCTTCACTGAGCCGACTAAAACACCTTGCATTTCGGCAGCAAACTACGCTTTTGCAAGAAATACTGGTGGAGGCACATGCCAAACATATCGCTTCGGTGCTTTCGTCGTAACCGAGGGATTGCAAGTTAGCAATTAGCAGAAATATGTGTGTATTTCAAGTCACCTCTGATCAGTACGGACTTAGAGCACCCTCTGCGACACCAAAATTTGATATGAAAAATCAGCAAACTCCAGAGAAACAGATCAGATCGAAAGATGGCCTGGTTCAATCGAGCCTGGCCTCAGAACAAACTTGGACAAGATACCTTCCATCCACGAGCAGGATTCTGGCAAGTGGCATTGCCAGTGTGACTTTCAGCTCGACAAACACACACTGTAAAAGTGTCCGGACTTCGAGCACCTGGGTCTACTGTTCATCAGATGTACATGTACGAGTACATACGTCCATGGATGCGTGCTCTTTCTCTGGCAGGTCATAATAGACATCACCCAAAATTCATAAAAAAATTAAAACCACCAGATTGCCCAGTCACTTCAACGTGTTGTAATTGTGGGACAGGGTAAATAAGATATCTTTCAATGGTGCTGTCGGACACAACCCCATGGCCCATCCCTTCTTATTGGTAGAGTGCAGCGACTGTGTCTGTATCGTAGGACCTTGACCTAAAACTCAATAGTTGTTGTAAGGTGCTGCTGCTGCTGCTTGTGTTTGTTGTTTGTGTTGTAGTCATGGCAAGTGGAGACCTAGCAAGCGTATTCAAACGCTAGACTTGCCCCCTGGCCCCAGACGCCTAAGCAGTGAGTGGAATTATTATTCTGAAGTGTTTTTCTAGTTGGTCTTCATTCGTCCATGTCACTAACTCCTGTTCACACCCAGCAGTAGTCTTCAGTGTGTTCAGTGATAATTCACTGCAACCACGTGAAGTAAAACACAGCATGCTACAGTGGAAGAAGGCATGTCACCTTTTCTGAACAATGGACATAAACGGCATAGGCTCCATTTCACTTTCTGGAGTATTAGGATGCGAAATTGTTGTACCAGTGACACTTCAATAATACTTCCACGGTCATTGGGACTTGACCAGTATTATGTTGGACTCAGTAGGCAGTCGTTGTCCTATAAACAGTCGGAAGCCCAGTAAGGAATCGAACTCATGACCTAGTCATGTATTTATGACTCCGTCAAACTCACGCGACTTTCCCTGTAGAAAGTCAGAACATTTCCCGTGCACGGTCTGAGTTTTGTTGGCTGGGATTTTTGGTAAGGGTGAAAAGGATGATCTGAATACCCGTGTACCCGTCAGTTTAGCTACTGGTCCGCTAGCAAACGAGTACTAGTACCCGTTAATAGTGTACGACGGTTTGTTACAGTATTAGAAGCTGGCTTGGACAGTCCTACAGTTCGATGTACAGTTGGAATATGTTGTTGGTTGTTCGATCCGGCTTCATATGACAATTCTGACAATTCTGACTGTTTTGCATGTAGCACAGTATGTGTGCATGCAACACTTGTCGCCATGTAGTGTACTTGCTGTGAATTGCATGACTTCACATGCACAGAATGCCCGCTTCATCCACCGATCACGGGCTGTGCAGGATAGTTTGACCCAGGGAGTAGAATTTTACGACTCCCTGTTTGAACTTTGCGTCACCTCTCAACCGCATACTTCTCAAGGAAAAGCAAGTACAAGTACAATTGACCGTTTACTGTGAGGGAATGGAAAAGGGAAAAGTCTGAAGAAAAAATTGGCTGTCACCACCTGACGCTGCATGCATGTCCCATGCGCGTCAACAGTACTTCAGACTTCAGACTCACCGTCAGCCAGAGCCTCGTCGATGACCACCAAAGACTATAGGAAAAGATAGTACCGGTACTTGAAAAATACTAGTCAAGCTGTGGCATGTATCCCTTTGAATTCCAAGCACTCGCATCCTTTTCTACTTTGTATCTGACCAACGCTACTGTGTTGTTAATGTGATGTTTGCAGATCCCTGGAAGCACCCAGACTTTCCAACTGACCGGTATCGTGGCTGGATACTCACCCTGCCAGCAGCTACATTCCGGAGAAAGGTCATTGCAAAGCGCCTGCTCCCCAGCAATGATGTGATTGAAAAGCTGCGCCTCCGTGAGAGGAACGCCGGAACTCAAGAGCATAACGAAGATTTGCTGACTTACCTCCTGCCGGGTGGTCGGGCGTACTTCAAGACCTTCCTGGATATCATCGAAACCATGTATCCACACAAGCGCTCTGAATTTGAGGTGTTGTTGGATCCTCCTGAGGCATGAGCTGTAAGTTACTGGATCTATCGAAATAATATTGAGGAACTTTCGTGAATGCGAATCGACCTCTGAAATGCTGGACCAACATATCTGTACTGACATGATTGATATAGGATCGGCTGGCTGATGTCAAAGTTTGCTTCAAGACATGTGAGCAATTGTTCAAGTAGCCTTGTCATATGTATGTGTGTGTTGGGGGGCAGCCCAGTGATATTAGTTGCACATGCCGTCCCGTACCGTCAGTTTTTTTCGGTCAACTTGAACGGGGCTTCACATGTACAGATAGTCAGATACTAAATTATTAATGAAAATATTTCTGTTTCGTCCTTTGTGGACTCATCATCAGCATTGCACAGAGAAAATGAGGCCGAACCTGATAGCAATGAAAAATATATTTTCCAAGGCAAGATTTAAACTAAGCCCGGAACGTACCTTGCCAGGTGCTCAAACTGACAAGTCAGTGAGCTCTGCATAACGCAAACACGAAGGGCAGTACCCCACATGAGAGTGCTCGACTACTACAAGAGCAGGAGCAAAATACTCAATCTGTGGACAGAACTGTTTCATCCTTTGTGGACTCATCAGCGTAGCACAGAGAAAATCATTATGCAGCCAGATACTGGGTGGACCAAGCACTTCTGTTCTGCTTCCACAGGACACCATGACCCCATGATCAAATGCAGATTGTGAATGGGGGTGTGGGAAGGTGGAAAGGGGGTGGGAGATCAGATCAATCAACCAGAAAAAGCCAATATCCCGTTTGTTGCATTCATGTTATGCTTGTACGAAGTAGCAAGCTTGTGGCTTGTAGCTGGGTTGTAAAACTCCGCCTGCTTCCAAACAGGTCTTGTTGCTAGTACCTGTACTTGGAAATTCCCATAACTCCAAATTACATACACTGTACATTTGGATGGGGAAAGGCCATAGATGTGGCATATGACGTCACTATTTACACGAAAACTAGTACCCTAAAGTATCGTGAAAATGCGCCACCATCTCGTCCTTTCGAGGTCGTATTGTGGAGGTGGTCGCCTGTCTGTAGGTCATACGACACAAACCTTGCACACATAATGCACGTTGTGCAGTCAATCCATCCCTTTGAGCGGACACGAGCTTCACACAAAACCCCGCTAAGTGTGACCTTAGTAAACTAAGGTTATCACACCGTACAAACTTCGTTGCACTCTGCCATACGATTTTCCTTTCCCTGGCTGAAAAATCAATGAGGGGCGCTCTCGCGAGACGGGTCGCACTGGCGGTACTTTACGGTAATATTAATAGGTTGAGGGAATGGGACAGGGAAAAATCTGAAGAAAAATGAATTGTCACCACCAGGACTCGAACCAGGGACCTTCGCCAAGGATGCTCTAACCACTGAGCTATGGTGTAGTAATATTTCCACTACAACCCGTCGAAAGGGTACTTGGTAAACAAAAGTACCCGTAACTTCGGTACCCGGATAACTGATGTATGGGTGTGCTAAAGTAATTTTTTTAAAGCGTTGGCACTTGTCCCACTGTATCTGCGTAATGCTGCTGGTAGTGGATAGATACCCCTGCTAACACTGCCTCGCTGTTGCTATTGCTGCTGCTGCTGCTACTATCTGTTCTGTTCTTGTAGACCTTCAGCTGCCATGATGTCTTCACTCCCACTCTGTAGTCTTTGCTTTGTAGCTTGTTGGCGTTCACATCAACTGACAAGCAAGCAAGGTATACGGGGGCTAGTATTTTCTGCTGTTTCTTTTGGTAAAAATGTGTCACCCTGCATATAGTTCCCTGCAGCTATTGATGCACCCGTGAAAACATCGCTCCTGTGAGTGATTGATTTCTGCAGTGAAACCTTGCTTTTTATGTTTCTTTAGAATGAAGTAGAGCTTTGCCTTTAGCGCTACCTATCTGCTCGCGTTATAATTTGTTGTTGTCATTGTGATACTCCTTTTGGAGGTCCCGAATCAACAAGATAATTCCTTCTGTGAACATCTACTGGCTGTATTATCTGTATGGTAATTGTAAGTGTATCGCTTGCAACATCACAAGACTACATGGATCACTGTCTGAAATTGCACCTTAATGCATTCTTGTAGTCCATGGCAACACTGGGTACGTTTTTTGTGTGTATGGATACTATGTATTTCATCAGTGTCCTCTTAGCGTAATGTCTGATGTGCTTGCCATTAGTGCAATGGCCCGTTTCTGAACCTTACGTTTCTGCATTTTTGTTGACATTACTCACGGTTGAGGATGCCTATCCTCTCCTTTCCTTCTGTGGAATTTCTTCACCCTCTTATCACCTAGCCATGGCCTGTGTAGGCTGTTTTACAAACAGATATCTTCTTTTGTATTTTGTGTCCTTTTAGGCAGTCACTGTTAGGGTTATGTGCTTTCCGTGAATGCAATAGCCAGTTTCTGGATCATAGTACGTGTATTGAACAGTTTGTTTGATCTGAGCCAAGACTTAGTGTTTTCCCTTTTTTAGCTTCCTCATCATTGAATGCTTGTTGTACGTAATTGATACTTTCTCGTCAACTTTCAGGACTATTGGGGGTATAGTAGGTTCATGTGTCGGAATTTCGACACCAGCTCCGACATCTTGTTGATGTCGACTCAGTTGTCTGCCTCCAGTACTAGTACATGTATTTCCAATTTCTCAGCCAGGTATACACCATCGCTTCCTCGCGTTGACCCCCCAGCCGCGGCCTTCGTGACGACTAGCCCTTTCCCAAAGGTGCTCGCCCTTTTTTCGCCCTTTTTGGAAAGCGGCCTGTTTCTTTCGCCCTTTATTGCGTTTTTTGGTGAATATTGTCCTTTTTGAGCTTTTTTAGCTGAAAAAGTGCTAAAATCTGTTTGCTCATGCATGCGATCACAGTTTCCGAGTGCTCGATGGGCCTTGGCACGCCGCTTTTTTGGGGGCAACAAGTAATTAGTTGGTGAAGCTTGTACCCGGTGTACACAATGCTGTAAGAAGTGGGGTTTTTTGAACTTTAATACTTCCTGTTTTGCCTTTCGTGGACCCATAAATGGAAGAGTGCGTATTCATTTCTCAGCTTGGGTTCATATCTGAACATGTATCATGGCTATGCTTCACTGAAAGAAGAGCGCTTTTTGCCTGTTTTCACTGAAAAAAAGATCACTTTTTCAGCATATTTTGAGGGACGCGAAAAGCACTAAGTGCGAATTAAAAGAGCATCTTTGGGAAAGGGCTAGTGACGACAAACCATCTGACAGTGTGTTTGTTGTGTGCTCGTCCGCTTGAGGTTCTTTGTACATTGTGACATTTCCGTTCTCTTTTCCCGTCTCTCGTGTCTTGTCGTGCAGTAAATGCCGCTGTCTGCTGAGTGATGACTGATGGTCGCTATAAAAATGCGTGAAACAAATAAAAGGTGTAGATATACTAAAAAAAGTTAGAAATTTAAAGGGGAAGTTAAGCCTAAAATCAAATGTTCATCAGTTGTAGTCTTCGGGGTGCTGAGTCGAATGGTCTTGGTCCGAGGAAGCTGAGACGCTCCGTTCCTCCTTTGTTCCCAATCGAACTCGCGCACGTCCACCGAAACTGGGTGACTGCGCCCTACTAGATGGGGATTTGTATGCAAAATGTCACTAAAAGTACCATTTTTCACTGTTTTTATTTGACATTATCTTTCTCTTTCTTTACGGAGTTGTTGCTGTTCATTTTGCTACTCTTTCTTTTTCCCTCCCCTTACTTTTATTTATCGCCGTGGTTGGCAATCACCCACTCTCTTTAACATTGGCCGGTGTTTCCACCGAGTCTTGAGATGTTGTAATAAATATAATATAAATATAATACGAAGTAGTGGTTGCGACTTCGGCGATGACTTGTAAGAAAGGGTTTGCTCCCCACACCGGAGCTCGCGCTATTCTGCCGACTTCACTTGACACTTGACTGACTCACGACTGCCATCCAGAGCACACGAGAAGTCCATCGAACCTTCGACTCGGCAAACCTGCAAGAAAGCACCACTCCCTGCTCAATACACAGTGTTTCGGGGAATTCACCCCTCATCAGTTGAGCTTGAGTAGGCTGAGGAAGATTGTGCCCGAAGAGCACCACTTATATAGTGCTCTCCGGGCACAAACATCACCAGGGACACAAACTTACAGAGACGCTCCGTTTCCAGCGCGACAAACACCTCGTGAACACCAGATAGCAGCGTGAGTCAGTGTCGCTCCTGGACGGTGAGACAGACGTCGAGGACCCTCGGTCATTCGCAACGCTGTCACCTCCAAACCAACTAGTCGCAAGCCCGCGCTGGGCACAACAGTACGAAGTAGTGGTTGCGACTTCGGCGATGACTTGTAAGAAAGGGTTTGCTCCCCACACCGGAGCTCGCGCTATTCTGCCGACTTCACTTGACACTTGACTGACTCACGACTGCCATCCAGAGCACACGAGAAGTCCATCGAACCTTCGACTCGGCAAACCTGCAAGAAAGCACCACTCCCTGCTCAATACACAGTGTTTCGGGGAATTCACCCCTCATCAGTTGAGCTTGAGTAGGCTGAGGAAGATTGTGCCCGAAGAGCACCACTTATATAGTGCTCTCCGGGCACAAACATCACCAGGGACACAAACTTACAGAGACGCTCCGTTTCCAGCGCGACAAACACCTCGTGAACACCAGATAATATATAATATATAATATAATTTCATTCTTATAAAAGCACGGATGACCGCGATTGGTCCATATATTGTAGTCTTTTGGACGCTGAGTCGACTGGCTTTGGTCCGAGAAGGCTGCGATGTATATGTAGCGTTCGGCCCTTATTCCCAATCGAACATGGTTGAACAAGCCGTGACTTGCTCCTGCGTACACCATGGTACACCAGTCGCCTGGTCACCGCGCCAGCAGGCGAAAAATTTCACACCAAGGTTCAACTCAAAGGTCCAAAGGTTCAACCCGAGCGACAGAAACTCGCTCAAACATGCTGTTACACTGTACTACTACTACTACTACTACTAGTAGTACTAGTGTTAGTTGTAGCCTGCACGACGGCGACCAGGTGACTGGTGTACGCACGAGCACGTGACCGCTTGTCAAGCCATGTTCGATTGGGAATAAGGGCCGAACGCTACATCGCAGCCTTTTCGGACCAAAACCAGTCGATCCAGCGTCCAAAAGACTACAAAATAATGGGTCATCCGTGCTGATATGGAGCTTTTAGTGAGATTTTACATACAAATCCCCATCTAGTAGGGCGCAGTCACCCAGTTTCGGTGGAAGTGTGCGAGTTCGATTGGGAATAAAGAAGGAAGGGAGCGTCTCAGCTTCCTCGGCTCGGACCAAGCCCATTCGACTCAGCACCTCGAAGACTACAACTGGTGAAAATTTGATTTAATATATTAAAACGAGAGAGCTTGGAAGCTCAGGGCCCTACGCTATGCTTTTTTGCCTTGATGACCTAGACAAAAAAAAAGCATAGGGATGTTATACTTCAAATTCTTTAAAAAAATCCTTTTTTTAAGACATAACCTGGGATTCGAACCCGCACTATCGCGCGCCCTGCATGCATCCCCCGATACACTTCGCATACATACTAATTCTTCCAAGTTGTTTCACATTGTGATCTTGCATTTGAAAGCCCTATTTGAATATGCTGTATGTGGCCAGCCGTCTTTGATGGCACGGTACGGTAGGGGATAGGTACGGGACAGGTACGATCGAGGGTAATACGACACCGTCTCCCGTACCGTACCATCAAACACAGCTGGCCACATGCAGCCGCCCGCAATATTCAAATAGGGCTTTCAAACGCAAGATAACAACGTGAAGCAACTTGGAAGAATGGGTATGAATGCGAAGTGTATGGGGGAATGCATGTAGGGCGATAGTGCGGGTTCGAATCCCAGGATATGCCTGAAAAAAAAATAGGAGAATTCAAAGATATATAACATCCTATGCTTTTTTGCCGTCAGATACGGATAGCGCCAGGCGTGACACAAACAAACACACAAACAAACACCAAATTAAAGCTGTGTGGACCCTGGCTAGCGCCAGACGTTACTGAAGTAACGTCTTCTGCATAGCTACGGGAATAATAGTTATAGCAAAACAGACCTTCGCCTCGGATCCGGTGTGCGTATTATTTCTCTGCACGTAATCATTAATTTTGTGAGCACTGACTACTGCTATCTCTCATAGCTCAGTCTAGCTGGGTAGCTTCATCGAGCTGCATTACATCATCGGCCCTGTTCGTTTGTGTGTGTGGGGGGGGGGGGGGGTAGAATGTCAGACCGCAGTGTCAGTGCTCGTGTCCGGGTAAGCTTGGGAAAACGACAGAAAAAGCGCATCCGGCCGGCTGAGTTCTTGTGCGCTACACAGTCTAATACTAAGTAATAGTACTACAGTATCACTGAACATGCTGAATGGCCCAGGCCAGGGGCAGCGCAGTCCGACGTAGACTAATCTGCGTAGAACTGCTGCAAACTGCCTTCACCGTTCACGGTTTCAGATGTCGTCGTCCGGTAGGTCTACATCATGACTGTAGTCTACGCCTAGTGCACGGCTCAGCGGGGTAGCACTCCGATTCTCTGCACGACTGCAGGTTTGGTCAAGAGACGCTAGGCAGAGGCTGAGAGTGAGACTGTGATTCAGAGAGAGGGAGACTGGAGTGAGGTTTTGAAGATACAGCGACGTGTACGTTCCTATTTTTTATACAGCGGTTTCATGGCAGCTGAGTAGAAAACAGCCGCCAGTGCAACTAATTACTTGCCAAGCTGTCGACCTACTCTGTGTTCACTACCCTGGCCTGTCACGGATCAACCGTAAGTGTCAATCAATTATGGAAAGAAGATAATGAGCCGTCAGATGCGAAAAGGGACCTAGTACCTATCGACTATCGAGTATCGTCATAATTATGTTGTCGAATTGAGTTTGGCATATTACCGAATGCCGGTAATCACAATCTACAGGATCCAGGCCAGGACATGCCCGGCATGCGGAAGGTAATAAAAAAAAACAGATGGAAAATCTTTATTTTCACAAAGTTGAATGGACTCAGATGGAGAGCCAAGGTTTAAAGGGGAAGTTAAGGCAAAAATTAAAATTTCACCAGTTGTAGTCTTCGGGGTGCTGAGTCGAATGGTCTTGGTCCGAGAAAGCTGAGACGCTCCCTTCCTACTTGAATCCCAATCGAACTCGCGCACTTCCACCGAAACTGGGTGACTGCGCCCTACTAGATGGGGATTTGTATGCAAAATGTCACTAAAAGCGCCATTTCGTTCTTATAAAAGCACGGATGACCGCGATTGGCCCATATGTTGTAGTCTTTTGGACGCTGAGTCGACTGGTTTTGGTCCGAAAAGGCTGCGATGCAGCGTTCCTCCTTTATTCCCAATCGAACATGGTTGAAGAAGCGGTCACGTGCTCGTGGGTGCCCAAATCACCTGGTCACCACGCCAGCAGGCGACAAATTTCACACCAAGGTTCAACTCGAGTTCAACTCGAGTGACAGGAGTGCACCCAAAAAAGGTCAAACAGGCTAGTAAGTTGTACCCTGCAGGCACGGTGACCAGGTGACTGGTGTACGCAGGAGCACGTGACCGCTTGTTCAAGCATGTTCGATTGGGAATAAAGGAGGAACGCTGCATCGCAGCCTTTTCGGACCAAAACCAGTCGACTCAGCGTCCAAAGGACTACAACATATGGGCCAATCGCGGTCATCCGTGCTTTTATAAGAACGAAATGGCGCTTTTAGTGACATTTTGCATACAAATCCCCATCTAGTAGGGCGCAGTCACCCAGTTTCGGTGGAAGTGCGCGAGTTCGATTGGGATTCAAGTAGGAAGGGAGCGTCTCAGCTTTCTCGGACCAAGACCATTCGACTCAGCACCCCGAAGACTACAACTGGTGAAATTTTAATTTTTGCCTTAACTTCCCCTTTAATTTATACAAAAGAGAAAGACCAAGGTGGCAAGGAACTACAAGTTACGCTATACTGTCCACTAACACCACCAGTTACTAAACAATCAGCTCATGTGATAACATTGCACGACACTGACCGACGGTACTGACGTTCTACAACTATATGGCTAGCAGCTCTTGCACATCTTGGATGCGCACTCCAACAGCCTTCCAACTTGGAAGGTTCTTGAGACTTTCAGCTCGAGCTGATCTTGGTTGCGCTCACCTTCCCCTCCTTATGTTATTTCTATAACTCAGAACCTTCCAAGTTGGAAGGCTGTTGGAGTGCGCATCCAAGATGTGCTAGAGCTGATAGCCAGTTAGTTGTAGAACGTCAGTACCGTCGGTCAGTGTCGTGCAATGTTATCGCATGAGCTGATTGTTTAGTAACTGGTGGTGTTAGTGGACAGTATAGCGTAACTTGTAGTTCCTTGGTCTTTCTCTTTCACAAAGTTACTAAGGATTTCACAAGCGCATTTTGTGGCATAAAATACAAAAAGGAGCCAGACAAAGGCCAAAGATGTTCGATTGGTAAGGATTGGGATTATTATTATTATTCTCGTATCCATCCCGAATGGGACTCACGACGGCAGAATTAACTGTGAGCATGTGTGTGTGAGAGTGGGAAAACGAAATGAAAAAGAAAAGAAAAGTCTTGTAGTATAGGTCAAATTTAAGAAGAGCAGTACTAGACTAAATGGCTGAGCAGATGTTACTCCATTGTTTTCTGTCGCGGGCATAGCTGCCGAGATCACGAAGGCAGCTGGGCTTAAAAATGCAGATAGGTGTGAGGCAGACGTCTCGCTGGAGACTTGTGGTGAGGCAAGAGCGGGGTGCACCTATTAGAATGGGCTGACTGGTAGCATATGTACAGAAAGCAGTGAGAGCAACATTTGCACGGATATCACTTGGCTGGCGTAATATATTATGTCCTAATAAAGGATTGGGATCCAGATCTCAGATACATCGGATCCTTCAGAGTCAACTGAACACCTTATTTTGGACCTTGACTGTTAACATGTTGCCATGTTGACGAAGTAATAAAATGGCGCTCACAAGTCACCCAAAAGGGTGAAAGTCGTAGATCTACTCATCGCGTGCGTCGTACAAAAAGTCAACAAGCTCTATCTCGATCCATGTGTGCATACCACAATATGTACAAAAATGATTTTTTTACCCGCCATATACGCACAAAGGTCACATTTGGATCCGTTGGATCCGGTCAACCCTGCTCCCCAAGGTGGGTTGACCGGATCCAATTCCGAAGGATCCGGATCTGGATTCGACCAATCGAAAGGGAGCGAACTCAGTGGATCCTGTGGATCGGGATCCCGATCCTACCAATCGAACATGCCCTAAATTTATGTATAGAGTATTATCAATACGAATTTTTGTGAAGGTAATTCTGATGCAAAGCCATTATTGTCAAAGTCGGAACACTCCGAGATTACCAGGATAGTCATTGGCGTTTGCGTTTTGGGAAATCCAGTAAACGAGAGAGCTTGGAAGCTCAGGGCCCTACGCTATGCTTGTTTTGCCTAGCTCATCGTGCATGTTATTAGAACTGATGGAAATGTTTTTTTCCATTAATTGGCTACATCATTGTAGTGCAAAAACGTTTCTATCAGTTTGAATATGAGTTAGGCAAAAGTAATTGCAGAATTTATTGCAGATTGTTATTTTTCTCACTTTATCCACTTTTGGTTTGCTCCTTCTTTTCCTTTTTATCTCCTTATAATCGGATTTTCTGGCCTTTTGTCTCTGTTGAGCCAATGAGGTAAAATTATATTCCATACAATACGATACAATACAATAGTACAACGAGAGAGCTTGGAAGCTCAGGGCCCTACGCTATGCTTTTTTGCCTTGATGACCTAGACAAAAAAAAGCATAGGGATGTTATAAATTCTTTAGCCCCATCCCTCACACAAACAAGTCAACAAAGAGGCATCTTTGGATTGAGGAGTGCTGGTTTCGAAACAACTGGTTTGAAGCTCAAAGTAGAGCTGGTGTTAGCTCAGAGCAGAGCTGCTGTTAGCTCAGAGCAGAGCTGCTGTTAGCTCAGAGCAGAGCTGCTGTTAGCTCAGAGCAGAGCTGCTGTTAGCTCAGAGCAGAGCTGCTGTTAGCTCAAAGTAGAGCTGCTGTTAGCTCAAAGTAGAGCTGCGGTTAGCTCAAAGTAGAGCTGCGGTTAGCTCAAAGTAGAGCTGCTGTTAGCTCAAAGTAGAGCTGCTGTTAGCTCAAAGTAGAGCTGCTGTTAGCTCAAGGTAGAGCTGCTGTTAGCTCAAAGTAGAGCTGCTGTTAGCTCAAAGTAGAGCTGCGGTTAGCTCAAAGTAGAGCTGCTGTTAGCTCAAAGTAGAGCTGCGGTTAGCTCAAAGTAGAGCTGCTGTTAGCTCAAAGTAGAGCCGCTGTTAGCTCAAAGTAGAGCTGCTGTTAGCTCAACGTAGAGCTGCAATGCTAAATGGATGTAATATAGCGCAAGGCAGAGCCGCAGCAAATAGCTAGATAACACCAGTTGTGAGAGTGGACCCGATTAGTGGGTACGATAATTATGATGGTGTGAATAAGTTGGTTAGGGAGGGATGGTGGGAAAAGAAACACTGCTGAAGCACGATCCGTTGTCTGGAGGAGCACAACAGGGCAAGCAAGATTTGTTTTTCTTTTCCGCAAAATGGGCTGGTGCCATTTGTGATTACGCAGCAAAACAAAGCGCATGACGTCAGTCTTGAATGCAGTACAAAGCAATGCAGTGCAGTGTGTGCGCTAGTTCGGATTGTTGCTAACAAGTACTAGCACAGCTAGTACACCATTAGCCCCATCCCTCACACAAACAAGTCAACAAAGAGGCATCTTTGGATTGAGGAGTGCTGGTTTCGAAACAACTGGTTTGAAGCTCAAAGTAGAGCTGGTGTTAGCTCAGAGCAGAGCTGCTGTTAGCTCAGAGCAGAGCTGCTGTTAGCTCAGAGCAGAGCTGCTGTTAGCTCAGAGCAGAGCTGCTGTTAGCTCAGAGCAGAGCTGCTGTTAGCTCAAAGTAGAGCTGCTGTTAGCTCAAAGTAGAGCTGCGGTTAGCTCAAAGTAGAGCTGCGGTTAGCTCAAAGTAGAGCTGCTGTTAGCTCAAAGTAGAGCTGCTGTTAGCTCAAAGTAGAGCTGCTGTTAGCTCAAGGTAGAGCTGCTGTTAGCTCAAAGTAGAGCTGCTGTTAGCTCAAAGTAGAGCTGCGGTTAGCTCAAAGTAGAGCTGCTGTTAGCTCAAAGTAGAGCTGCTGTTAGCTCAAAGTAGAGCTGCGGTTAGCTCAAAGTAGAGCTGCTGTTAGCTCAAAGTAGAGCCGCTGTTAGCTCAAAGTAGAGCTGCTGTTAGCTCAACGTAGAGCTGCAATGCTAAATGGATGTAATATAGCGCAAGGCAGAGCCGCAGCAAATAGCTAGATAACACCAGTTGTGAGAGTGGACCCATGAAACCAGCACTCCGTTAGCTAAGCACTATTGACGCACAGCAAGGGTCAATTTATGTCAGCACAGGCAAGCATTGCGCAGCTAGAGTTCAGTAGCTCATTACTCACCCGAGTTGGGGATCATGGCATCCCTGGCACGGCAGCAAGCCGGGACGATAGCTGGCGTTTAGCGCTTGTTGTAGTCCGGATGTAGCATAGACACGCATCGCTCTTTCCACTGACCTGCCACTCGGAAGAAGGAGTCGGGGCACTAGCCATAGCAGCGGTGGTGGCTGCACCAATGTGGACCGAATGCCCGGAGTAGTTCGACTGGGATGGTACACCGGCCGCAGCGACAAGAGACCATACTGTTACTGTGAATGACTGCCTGGTCAGCTGCTGTCTGTTCGAGAGTACGAACAAGAGTTGCTCTGGTCCCTCGCGACGAGTGGCAAATGGGTAGCTAACAATGGCACGGACCGGGCAGTACGGCGGTACAGACGGGCCAATGTCACTAGTAACGCCTTTACCGAATAGGTCCGTCTTGGATGAAAGCAGGAAGAGTTGCAGGCTTCCGTCACCAGGGGAGCTAGTACAGCCCCGTGTGATGCCATTAGTGAATTCAGCACACCGAAGAAATCCAAAGAAGCAGCATGGCGGCTTGGTAGAGCAGCTTGTCATGGCCATTCAGGATACTACTTTTCCGGCGTTCATCTGTCAGGTGTCGTTGGATTGGCATAGTTATAGGAAGGCGAGGGGTGAGTACAGCCGTACCATGGCATCGCTGGATGCCCTTCAACACCCTCTCCAGAAGCCACGCATCTACTAAGGGGCCGGCAAACCCATTCTCAAGGTGGGCTTTATGCACCGCACTCGCATACACAGATACAGTTCAGGGCACGCTGATCATAGTTCACGCATGAATGTGTGTCCAGGAACGATGACTCGGGCAGCAAAAGTGAGCTTCCCCAGGAGGGACTCGAGTTGACGCTGGCCGATGCTGCGCTCGCTGATAGTAGCCATGAGTGGCGCACGGATCTCGGACAGCTTGTCCTCTGGTAGCCGCAGTCTAGGAAAATACCAAGGAAGGTCAATGATGGTGATGGCCCTCGAGCTGGGATGGAGCAAAGAGGAGTGCCGAGATACGTGAATGCCCGGAGGGGGGTGGTGAGTTGCTGGTTGGCTGCAGCCAAACCAGTGGAGATATCGAGAAAGTCATCGAGGTAATGAAGCCGGTGATCTATAGCAAACTCGTGCTGCATGATCCAGTTGACTGCTGTGGCTACTGAGTCAAAGACGGCTGGGCTGGAGCGGAGGCCGAAAGGCAGAAAGCGCTCGTAGTAGTAGGAGCCTTCCCAGCGAAGTCCTGACGGCGGACTGGGATCTGCCGAAATGCACTGCGTACATCGAGCTTGGACAAATACACAGGCTGTGGGCATGACATGATGATGTTGATCGCGTTGTCAATGCTCGCGTAGTGCAGAGAGAGCGGCTCGGCAGGAATGCTGTCGTTCGCGCCGGTGCCTTCCGGACTAGACAGATGGTGGATCATTCGCAGCTTGCCGTTCTTTTCGGGGATGGCACCAATACCAGAGTGGCGCATGAACTGAAATGGAGGTGACGGAAAATGGGCCTGTGGTCTCGCTGCGGGCGCAGGAAGCAGCTAATTGCTCGGATATAAATGCCGAGTGAGTGAAAGCCAAGGGTAGATTATTAGAGAAAACCGAAATGTCGTGTTGGCCGGCAGATCCAAGAGTAAAGCCACGGCGCAGCCCATGGAGAACATACGCAACGCCTTATTGATATGAGTGGTTACGTAACAGGCGGGCAAAGTGGTCAGCTAGCAGTGTGGTGTCTGCAGAGTGTATAGGAAAGATACGTACCGAGTCAAGCTATTCAGTAGCCATTCTGCTAGGAGCGGCGGGGTGGCCGATTGGCTCCGCGCTGCTGCTGGTTGCACATGATGCATGGGTGGTCCTTGCCACACTGGCTGCAGGTGCGGGAGAAGCGGCACGACGACGAAGAACAGCGACCTCCATTGAAGTTGCGGCAGATTTCTTGGCTGTCGCTGGTATGGTTGCGACCACTGGAGGTAAATGCTGCTGGCTTGGGGACGAAAAGGACACAAAGTGCCCCTGGATGGGCCGTCTTACATTGAGCGCATTTTGGGTGTGCATGGCCTGTGACAGCTATCTGCCATAGGTTCACGTCGATGGTGTCCAACCTCTTCGTGCCTGGTTACTGGGCCACGAGCAGCCGCAGCTGGCGGTCGTACTCTAGCCACGCGCTTGGGAAGAACTGGCGGTTAGCAGTCAGGATCAACTGCTGGTACGCAATCAGCTCAGCAGTTCAGCAGTGCGGTGTAGGGCAGCAACCGTGATAACAGACATGTATGTGGTCCATGCCTCGAGCCGGGTAGTTACATGTATAATTATCGTGAACCTTGCGACGCACCTGCTTCGCGTACGGTCATCCGACTCAACGATATTTAGCTGGCTATCGTTATTCGGGCTGTGCACCAGCCGGAATGTTGGGCCGGAAGTGTGCAAGAATTTCAGGCAACCAACTTGAAAAATCTACGAACTCCCCTCGCAAGATACGTTCTTGCACAGCCTTGGGCACAGCTGGTGCAGGTGGCTGATCGGGTGGGTTACAAGGGCTTGGCCTGGCGTAGTGGCGGCAGCAGCCGCATTGCCTTGGCCTTGGGTGCGGAGCGGCACAATGCTCTCCGATAATAATAAAATGGCGGCCGACAAAGCCGACTACACCTCGTCACGTAGATCTACGGGAGCGCAGAGATCCGTTGAGCCCGCGTCACCTGAGCTGGCGGAGGAGGCATTGGTGCAAGTCGGGCTTCTGGGCTCGCGAGCCGTGTCCGCGCTGTCATGTTGCTGGTTCTCCTGGCCGGAGCAGACCTCACTACCAAGGGCTAGTTGTGCCAGCAAACGGTCCTGTAAAATACTTTTACTAAGTTTCCTTTCGGATTCAAGCCGCGCTGAGAAGGCTCGCCGCGGGGGCTTGGCAAGGCATTGCCTTGACAGTGTCGACAGTTAGGTCAGACATACTGAAGAAATACAGTGTCGAGGTGACACTCGGGCTGGCAGCAAAGCTACGAAAGGAAAAGAAACACTGCTGAAGCACGATCCGTTGTCTGGAGGAGCACAACAGGGCAAGCAAGATTTGTTTTTCTTTTCCGCAAAATGGGCTGGTGCCATTTGTGATTACGCAGCAAAACAAAGCGCATGACGTCAGTCTTGAATGCAGTACAAAGCAATGCAGTGCAGTGTGTGCGCTAGTTCGGATTGTTGCTAACAAGTACTAGCACAGCTAGTACACCATTAAAAAATTCCTTTGTTTTTAAGACATAACCCGCACTATCGCGCCCTGCATGCATCCCCCGATACACTTCGCATACATACTAATTCTTCCAAGTTGCTTCACATTATGATCTTGCATTTGAAAGCCCTATTTGAATATGCATTGTGGCCAGCCGTCTTTGATGGTACGGTACGGTAGGGGATAGGTACGGGACAGGTACGATCGAGGGTAATACGACACCGTCTCCCGTACCGTATCGTACCATCAAACACAGCTGGCCACATACAGCTGCCCGCAATATTCAAATAGGGCTTTCAAACACAAGATCATAACGTGAAGCAACTTGCAAGAATGGGTATGAATGCGAAGTGTATGGGGGAATGCATGTAGGGCGATGTGCGGGTTCGAATCCCAGGATATGCCTGAAAAAAAAATAGGAGAATTGAAAAATTTATAACATCCCTATGCTTTTTTTGCCGTCAGATACGGGATAGCGCCAGGCGTGACACAAACAAACAAACAAACACACAAATGCCAAACGAGAGAGCTTGGAAGCTCAGGGCCCTACGCTATGCTTTGTTACTTAGCTCATCGTGCATGTTATGGGAACTGATGGAAATGTTTCCTGGGAAGGCGCTGACTCTGCCGAGCACGCGTGTTCTGGAGTCGACGGGATCACTCTGCGAAGGTTTCCTGTGACCGGCGCTGACTCGCCCGTTCACGCCTATTTTGGAGACGACGGGATCTCTCTTCCAAAGTATGTTTTTGCTGACGCATCCTATCACCTATTCGGCAACTAACATCCATTCTAATTTCATTTCCTCCTCGTCTCCCTATTTCTTTCCAGAAAGTCTCTCTATACATCAGGGAGTCGTACTGTATTGGCAGCTACCCTAACGGGTCACGCCGCCCACCACCCAAGCATGGGTATGATGAGGGACAGTGGCAACAGAAACAAAAAAACAGCAATCAGGGAGAGAAAGCAAGAGAAAGACGGCGATAGTAGTACATCTGGTGTGCGACGTATAGAAAAGAGAGATGACAAGAGATGCGCACAAAATAGGAAACAATAATTATTTTTGCAGTTCCGAAACAATCAACCAGGTGATGGAGTGTGGGCACCCGAAGTCCCACCTGGACTCCACTGGAAGAACATCCCACACAGGGATATCAGCGATAGGCCAAGCGTTGAAAAACAGCCATGAGGACACATCGTCTAGAAGTCCACCGCGCTCGAACTGAAATTGCAGGTTCAAACAATTTCCCACGCGGCGTCAGGCAGCGTAACTCTTCTCCCTGCATCACCATCCATCTCCAGCAACCGTCTCCACTCACAGCTCATGCCTCTGCCACCACTGTGCTCCTCCGAGCTTCGCAGTTTGAAACCATTCGGGGGTCAGCTACACCACCGCGAATGGAGAGACGAGGACGACAACGGTCGTGACTGAAAAGACACTGCCTTGGCGACCGCATCGCGGAACCCTCGCCCCAGCAAATTCAGAAATACGCCAGGGGAAACTCTGGTGGACCCAGAGCCACCCCCTTGGCAAGACTAGTAAGAGGAACGACTGAAAACTCAGATAAAACGGAGCTACAAAAAGTGCAACCGTCCCCTTCAAGCACAGTTGCAACACACAGGGAGTCCTATACATGTACATAATTATTATGGCCAGCTGTTTGTAGCCAGCTGTGTTTGATGGTACGGTACGGTACGGGACAGATACAGGAGCCAGCAAATGGCCAGCTGTGCGATACGGTACGGGACAGATACGGGATAGCGCCAGGCGTGACACAAACAAACAAACACCAAACGAGAGAGCTTGGAAGCTCAGGGCCCTGCGCTATGTTTTGTTGCCTAGCTCATCGTGCATGTTGTTAGAACTGATGGAAATGCTTTTTCCTTTGATTAGCTACATCATTGTTTTGCAAAAACGTTTCAATGAGATACTGAAGTACAAGTAACGTCTTCTGCATAGCTATGGGACCGGCGCTGACTCTGCCGATGACGGGCGTTCTGGAGTCGACGGGATGTCTGTCCTGACGTTTCCTGGGACCGGCGCTGACTCTGCCGATCACGGGCGTTCTTCTTCTTCTTATTATTATACTGACGGCAACTAACATCCATTCTGAATGCATTTACTCGTCTCCCTACTTCGTATTTCTTTCCAGAAAATCTCCCCATACAGCAGGGAGTCGTTTACATAATATGACTCCCTGCTATACATCTACATGACTGACTTGTCAGTTTGAGCACTCTGGCAAGGTACGTTCGGGCCTGATTGGAAATTTTTATTTTCATTGCTATCAGGTTCGGCCTCATTTTCTCTGTGCTGCGCTGATGACTTCAAAAAGAACGAAACAGCATGCTGTCCGCAGATTGAGTGACTGTATATACGTTATAATTATTATCAAGAGTACATAACTGATAACCCCCCAGAGTGTGCAACGCCGATCCAGCTCTGTGTAGGGTCTTGGTCGAGCGGAATCGGATCTTCTGATGTCATGCGTGCACTTCACACCAGCGCAAGGCCGGTCTCGAGGCAGGGCACCATTGTTTTTGATCCAAGAGTACCCGCGACTTCCCGGGTTCCCCTCGGATGTGTACGGTATTATGACGCAAAGATCCGATTCCGCTCGACCAAGACCCTATGCAGAGCTGGATCAGGCGTTGCACACTCTGGGGGGTTATGTACTCTTGTTATTATGCTATCGGCCTACATGCGATTTCCGGGCTGGTCGACAGGCGGCCCAGCCAGCCTGCTAGTGGGATCTCGGCCTCGCACACAAATCCACACAAAATTTAATGTTACTGCACTGAATGCATTCCCCCCCCCCATACACTTCGCATATATACTCATTCTCTTGATGGTACCGTACTCTTGATGGTACGGGACAGGTACGGGATAGCGCCAGGCATGTCGATGGCACAAACAAACAAAAATATTGTGGCCAGCTGTCTTTGCTGGTACGGTACAGTACGGGATAGATACAGGATAGCGCCAGGCGTGACACAAACAAACAAACACACAAACAAACACCAAATTAAAGCTGTGTGGACCCTGGCTAGCGCCAGACGTTACTGAAGTAACGTCTTCTGCATAGCTACGGGAATTAAAGCTGTGTGGACCCTGGCTAGCGCCAGACGTTACTGAAGTAACGTCTTCTGCATAGCTACGGGAATTAAAGCTGTGTGGACCCTGGCTAGCGCCAGACGTTACTGAAGTAACGTCTTCTGCATAGCTACGGGAATAATGCCCTTGCCTTGATAGTGTGCTTGTGCTTAGCTATTGCTGACGGCCGAATGCATGGTTGCCTGTGGAGCACATTACATAACTTTACAGTCTCCTATAATACGCATCCTGTCCGACGGCAAAAGAGGCTGCAGATTTAGTTTTTCTGCACGTTATCAGCAATGACTACTGGTCTTCAGCAACTTGGGTCTCCTGTAATACGCATCCTGTCTATGCTTTCGTAATGCTAACATAATGCTTGGGATAGCACTCGCTACTGATCTTCAGAAACTCAGCCTGGCTATCCCTCACAATAAGACTGTTGTAATGTTCATAATTCCCAAGTGGTCGCTGGTTTCTCCCACAATTTCATCGTACTGTTGTATGAAATGCTGTACGACATCCTTTTGCCGTGCAACACCGTATTGATGTCTGGCGCTGTCGCCTTCATCTCTGGTGCGGGTGTAATCTTGTGACTTCGTACATGCGTTATAATAGACCAATCCCTTTGTCTGGGTTCGTGAAAAGGGCAACGCGTGCAAGTAACAGTTAGCTCGTGTAAAGTGCATGGTTTTGTATTTACTTGGTATGTGGCAGCTTATGGGACAGAGAGACTTTTGCTCCCCGAGCTTGTGTATGTAAATAGTGGTTTACGTCGACCATGACGGCTCGCTTTGAATTGCAGAACGGCTGCTCCGATACGAACTCTAAAACCAGAACAATAATAATGGCTACAATTCCCAACCATACCACAACAAACTGATCGGCTACATTACCGTATTTCCCCTTAAGTTAGCACGTACTAACTTTCGAACTTAGCAGCCACATGAGTACTAACTTTCGGGGGTGGTACTATCTTTTGGGGAGTACTTTTTTTATCGGGGTAAATGACACGCAGTGGGAAGCCTGCGCAACTCTAGTGTCCGTGCATATGATGTATGTACTTTACGGTGTCTGTACATGTAGGACGGGTACGAACTTACTATCTTTCGGGGGGAACTGTCTTTCAGGGTGATAACCTCGGCAGTGGAAAGTGTATTTTTTATAGGGGGGGGGGGGTACTAAGTCCTTGGGCAGAATTAACTTACGGAGAAATACGGTATTGTATTGCAAAAAGTTTCCATCTGTTCGAACAACATGCATGATGACTTTGAGCTAGGCCAAAAAGCATGGTATAGGGTCCTGAGCAAAAGAAATACACTTTCTATTTGCCTTCGAGGGTAATACGACACCGTCTACCACCTTGATGACCTAGGCAAAAAGCATAGGGATGTTATAATTTTTTCTTTTCTCCTATATATATTTCAAAACATAACCTAGGATTCGAACCCGCACTATCGCCCTGCATGCATTCCCCCGATACACTTCGCATACATACTCATTCTTCCAAGTTGCTTCTCGTTATGATCTTGCATTTGAAAGCCCTATTTGAATATTGTGGCCACCTGTCTTTGGTACGGTACGGGACAGGTACGGGATAGCGCCAAGCATGCCGACGGCACAAAAAAACAAACACACACCTTGATGGGACGGTACGGGACAGGTACGGGATAGCGCCAGGCACGCCGACGGCAAAAACAAACACACACCTTGATGGTGCGGTACGGGACAGGTACGGGATAGCGCCAGGCATGCCTGTGGCACAAACAAAGAAACAAACACAGAATTAAAGCTGTGTGGACCCTGGCTAGCGCCAGACGTTGCTGAAGTAACATTTTTTGCATAGCTACGGGAATAAATAACATGTCTAGAATCAGGTAGGGTCGGGCAGTATAATGTAGGATGTCCTAATGGACACTCCCCCCCTCCAGCCCCGCTCTCTATGAAGTATGATCTGCTCTGCTGCTACTTTGTCAGGTTTATCGGGTGCTCGCCATATTCTGGAGAAAAAACAGCATCCGAAAACGTAGCTCTCCAATCTCCAATCTCCAATCTCCAATCCAAAGACGAAACGCTCAGAGATTGTACTGTATGTATGTGCAGTAGAGTGCAGTGGTATCGTATTCAATCTTTAAAAAAGATTGAATACGATGAACCGTGATCCATGTTACGCTTTAATCCCAGGAAACAGTAGTCCGTGAAAAGACTTCAAGTTTGCTTCTTTGTCCACTAATATAGTACAGAGATACTAATGGGTCAGAAGATGCAACATGAGGTACTATAAAAGCCATTATTCTAACGAGGCGCATATATAACGATTTCCCAAACTTGACTAGTTTACGTGTACCAAAGTTAATGATTCTCACTCATTCTCAACGCTCAATAGGACAGTATATGTATCGATTTCTGTATAACGATTTCTATTTTAACAACAGATTTCTACTCGTTAACTCGTTAGAACAGATGAACAGATTGTCCCAAAGTTATTTCTAATGTTGTAGCATTGTTCTCTTGTAATTTAGTGGAACCTGTATTGAGTAACTGAGTTTTATGTTTCGTTACATTGTCGACAGATCTCCTGTGTACCGGATTTGTGGCACAATGATTGTAGCCATTTGTCGTCTTCATTCTTGTGCAATCATGCATTATGTAGGTTGGTTCTCTTCATGTTATTGTGACCTATTTGAGGCTATTTCATAGATGTTGGTTGCCTTGTTGCTTTCTCTCCCCTCTCCTCTCACCCAAGCCATTCTGCATAAGCAAAGCTGTGGACGCAGCATACTGCTGCTTCACTTCAACGCGGAAATGCGTATAATAATAATAATAATAATAACTCGTTAGAGTTAGCACTTCGTTATATATATATAATATATGGCTTTTACAGTAAAATACTGACCTGAATTGAGTCATTGAGCTCTATCAAATTGGTGGATAACGGTACAACCGCCAGTGAACTTTAGGTCATGCCCTTCATTGTCTTCTTGGCACCACATCTGAGCTTATAATACTAATAATAACTTTATTAGGATGTCCCAAAGGCAAATCGCCTATCGAGGGGTTCACCGTGTTGAATGGTTGTGGTATGACAAAGCAAAGAGGCAACCATTGTGTGTGTGTGTGGAGGGTGGGGGGGGGGGGGGAGGGGGAGTTTCGAACTATGCACAGTGAAGGGATAATAATTATTGTATGTATGACAGATCATTTCATGCAACATTTCGGCATTTGGAAATGTCCGATCTTTACTTGAACTATTTGGCCTCACTGAACCTACGACATGAAGAAATAATTACAGTGAAATACACAGTGGGTTGACACAAACTCCCCCCCCCCCCCTCTCTCTGCACCGATCTTCGATCTTCGCTTCCATGGTGATGCTCAATGACATCCGATCTGACGAGTCAGCTTTGTGCCCTTTAGGAATGAAAATGCCTTTGTTCCCTGATGTCTGCATATAACGTTACATGCATAAATTACTGAGTAGGCTAACATGCACATATAGTATTGTTGTGTTTTGCTTCTCTGGCACGAGAGGAACATGGATGCAGTCACGAGTGAATGGGATTTTCGGTCTTTGACCACTTGATGGTGGGTCTGATCTACTCACCTCCCAACCGGGTGGCATTCCTACGGCTGTGGAAAGCTCAGTCTAGCTGAGTGTATCGTGACATGCGAATTTTATGTTTTATTTTGCTCCCTGTGTTGTGCATGTTGAGTAGATGGCATCTATGGATCAAGATCCGATATCTGGAGACTACGACGATGATGGTGATGATGATGATGATGATGATGTTGATGATGATGATGATGATGACTATGAAGACCACGATCAAGTAGGATTTCTGATTGATCCTGATAAAGACTATCCACTGGAGCGACTATTCTCTGAACCCATTGCGGAGTTGATCAGGGCATGTGTAGATGGTGATCAGGAAGCCGTGCCTTGTAATGTTGAACCAAGAAACAATGCTGAGCCTGGCTTTTATCCGTATGATATCAACGTAAAGGCAGCTGGACTGTTGTCTTCACCGAACCAAGTGAACGTCACACGCATCAGTAAGGGAGAATGTACTTGGTTCTGGATTGTTTACTTGTTAACAAGAGCTTCACCACATTTGGCTTCATTTTGCTGAGGGCAGCATTCTACTATCAGTGAGCCCCACCACTTCACACCGTGCTCTCACCCGGCCGGCGTACTCCACTTACACAGCACAGCACGACCGTGCTCAGTAGAAATCCTCAGTGCCTGGATGCTCTGACAAAATCATTGTCTCGACAGAGCTGCCCTCACTATGGTGATGTGGTGCAGGTTGAGTGGGTCGGCCGAGAGCACTTAGTGGAGTGAGTTGGTCGAGAGCACTTATAGGAGTGGTGGAGGCAACTGGGAGTTTCCTTCCAACTGATTAGGTTATGAGAAGAACTTGGGACACCATTGAACCCTGACTGAGTATGATGCATCCCCCTGAGCATAATTATAAGCACTCAAGACTAGGTTAAGCTAGTCTATAGGAATTATTCAGAAGCTTTTTAGACAATTCCTGCAGCTTCATGTCAGAACCAGATGTGCCTTTTTTCAGTTTTGCCTCCTCCGCGCATTCGTCAAACTCAGTTTGAGAAAGGGTGCGTGTGAGCAACATGCAAGTAAATAATTTTTACGAGCGAAGACATGGCAAACAACAGCATTCGCTTGCAGCAGGAAGATCAATAATGTTAGCAAACATGAAGTATTATCAGACCTTACAAGAAAGGTGTAAGGTCACAATAAGAGAACTGTACTCCTCTGGTGTACATTATGCTTACTGTAAAATTCCCCTCTCTGCTTTCTCTTTACCTTAATTTGAAATACAAGTACATGTACGTTGAAGTATATGTACTAAAAGCGTCACATGATTGTTTTTTCCCACTGGTGTGGTGTCTGATTGTTTTTCAGGGCTAGTAACCGGCAAGGAAGATGATGGCAGTGATGAGGTGATTGCATATTTCATCAGCGCTGAAGAGGACTACCCGTTGGAGACTTTTGTTTCGCCACCTTTGTTTCTTATGATGCTTGCATGCCGGAGGGACGACCATGACGACCTTCAGCGTCTCTTGACAATCAACGTTGCCGGCACACAAGCATTGGATCCCGATTTGCAGCGTGTGAAGGCCGCAGTTTGGGATACGCATAGTCACATTCATGTGACTCTTCTTGTAAGTGTGTCATGTCAATGATTTCAAAGTCTATATACATTGATATTGTGGAAGAAGGCGCTGTAGTCGGTGACTGTATCATCGGATCTCACCATAAACTAGAAATTACATTTACATTAGTAGTTGTAGAAAGGAAAAAAGGACACAATGGAAACGAGTTAAGAGTAACTCTCCACCACTGTAGCTAGATACTATATACAGTCAGAAAGTGCAACAACTAGACACAAAACCGACACGCGAAACGTACGTCGTGTGAAACAACTTGTTTTGTAGTCAACTAGTCCATCACAATGTCATGCATAAGGAGTACCGTTGGAGTTTGGCGTTCGGCTTGTACAAATCGTTTTCGCAAGGCTTCCCCCTTCTGTACTTATCTTTGATACAAGTATTTCTGAGCCACCCAGGTTGGGTGGTGTGCTGCTTTGCTGCTTTAAATTGTAGTTAGACCGATTTGTCAAGTGTCCTACTGGTCTCGTCATCGTCCAGTAACAATCGACATTCTTTGTTCTGTTGAGACTGTAGCTTGTGCTCATTTTCGTTGCGCTTACCTTCCCCTCCCCTCTTTGGTCTCTCCAAAACCTTTAACCTTCCGAGTTGGAAGGCTGTTGGTTAGCGCTACGGAGATGTGTTGAAGCTAGGTGTCAGGACGTCGAATGTCTCAGTACTCTGTCAGTTGTGTGCCTACAGTCCATTCACAAAAAGATGGGCCGTGGCTCTGGCGAGCTCCCGTATTTGGCGATTTTCAAGATTTTATCGTACACAGTGCAGTGCTGCGAAATTTGAAATTTGAAAAAGGGTCCAAAAAGGGTACCTGAACTGGGGTTCGAACCGCACTGTTGCAGGCAGGGTCAAACGGCCTGGATTTTGATGGTTTTTCCCAATTCAGTGCGCTTGGGGCAAAACCTGGCCGAAATCCTATTCTTGCTACGGCTTGCTATATGGAAAAATAGACTTCAGAAACAGAATTGGAAGAGGATTCCGTAGGGGATTGCAGAAAAAAATTGTAAAAACTCAACGTTTGACCCATTTATGGCCAAAAGCTAGAAGTCCATCTTTTTCTGAATGGACTGTAGTTGTTGCACTTTCTGACTGTATATAGTATCTAGTTACAGTGGTGGAGAGTTACTCTTAACTCGTTTCCATATGTCCTTTTTCTTTTCTACATTATTTTATTATTGCCTCAATACCCGAGTTTCACATTAGTAGTTGCTTACATATGTGGGTAGTTGATATCTTCAGTCTCAGATTATTGACTCAGTCGAGCAAATGATCAAAAAGCCACGTGTTGAGAATGCAGAAGTGTAAAGAGCTCAAGCCATGACACTTGAAAAGTAATTCTACTGGAAGTATGCTGCAAGAAAATTTGTGCTCAAGGATATTGGGCCCCCATTCGAGTCAGCGACCCTAAATCTATGGACTGAGTTTTAATTTTGTGGAAAGTTACCTATTCGAAATAGCGAGGCCACTTCAGCATTCTCTGTCACACTTGATTGTATGTGCTCCGCTACTGTTGTGGTCCCGTTGTTGTACCCGATCCGTTCCGGGATCGGTTACCCATATGCATTCCCGTACTGTGTACATATATGGATCCTGGTTGTGCATCTTTATCTTTCGTTGTTCTATGTAAATAAACTTTAGTTGTTGTCTGGGACTTGTGGAGTGAAGTTGATCTATGGAGTGCGGGAACTAACCGTTGATGTTCACTCAGGAACATTACATGGTGTCAGAAGTAGCAGTTAGTCATGTCGTCTGCCAAATTTCCTGTACCTGCCCCGTTCGATTTCTCCACCCCAGAAGCATGGCCACTCTGGAAGACCCGTTTTGAACGCTTTAGTTCTTTGTCCAAATTGGACGAGGCGGACGGGCAACGCCAAGTAGACACATTAGTTTACTCCATGGGAGCCGAAGCCGATCCTATCTTTGAGTCTCTATCTCTGTCCGCGGATGATAAGAAGAAACTCGACAAGGTACTGGAGGCCTTTGACAAGTATTTTCGCCCGGGTGTAAACGTAATCCACCAACGGACATTGTTTGAAAGGTGTGTCCAGAACCCAGGTGAATCCGTGGAAGAGTATGTGCGTCGTCTCCGTGCCGCAGCCAAATATTGCGCGTTTGACAAGTCCGATGAGCGTATCCGCGACAGGTTGGTGGCCCATATGACGAACCGAGAAGTTTCGAAGAAGCTACAGCTAGAGGATCACGCTCAGCTGACACTCGACACTGCCGTGAGCTTGGCACGCAAAACGGAGTCCGTAAACGCCGAGGTCGCCCAGCAAACGCCCCGGGTGAGCCAAGCTGCTGCAGCTACCTCACCGCAACGGAAACACGGCAAGTCCCCAGCTTACACAAGTAATAGTTACGGATCGACGGGAAAGCGACCACAGGTCAAGTCCCAACGAGACTCGAGCAACAGTAAGAAGTGCTCGTGGTGTGGCTCCTCCAAAGACCACAAATCGAACCGTGACGAATGCCCTGCCAAGGACAAGTCTTGTAACAAGTGTCGTAAGTCTGGACACTTCGCCAGCGTCTGCCGGTCTGCCTCCGCCAGTGCAGCACACAACGATTATGTGCATGTAGCTGAGTTTGACTTGCAGTCGGACCCCGTCGGCGAAAATTTCCTTGGAGCTGCTTCTACCCACACCGCTGACGAGCCGTGGATAGTACGACTGGATCTGTGCGGCTCACACCTCGATTTCAAAATCGACACTGGAGCTGATCTCAACATTATGACGCAGGCCAGCTACAACTCTTTATCTGCACCGCCAGTACTCAGTCCGTGCCAGACACGTATGATTGGGCCTGATGGGAACCAGCTCACGATACAGGGTGAGTTCCACACTTGTGCTGTGTTCCGTGATGTACAGTACCCAGTCACTATCCTGGTCATTGCCACCGGTGGTGTCAACTTGTTGAGCAGGCAGACATCTGAACAGATGGGCCTAGTACAACGTCTTCATGTTGGCTCTTCAGATGCCCAGCCGAAAATCGGATGCATGCTAGGCAAGCCAGTCGAGATTGAGTTGAAGCCAGACTGCAAACCATACAACTGTGTAAATGCTCGACGCATTCCAATACACATCCGCCTCAAGGTTCGCACCGAGCTGGAGCGTATGGAAAAAGCAGGTGTCATCACAAAAGTCGAGCAGCCGACCGACTGGTGTTCACCCCTCGTGTCGGTCCTCAAGCCGAACGGCAACGTGCGTGTATGCGTAGACCTCAAGCGCCTGAATGCCAGCGTCAAGAGAGAGCACTACCCGTTACCGACCGTGGACGACACGCTCGCACAACTCAACGGTTCTACCATATTCTCTACGCTGGACACCACGTCTGGCTTCTGGCAGATCCCACTCTCCGAGGAAGCGTCGTTGCTGACGACGTTTATCACTCCCTATGGCCGCTTCAAGTTCGAGCGCCTTCCCTTCGGCATAACGAGCGCGCCTGAGATATTCCAGCGCCGGCTACAAGGTCTACTCAGCGATATTCCCAACGTAGCAGTGTTCATAGACGACATCATCGTCTATGCTTCATCGATGGCTGAGCATGATGCTGCTCTGCTCGCCGTCGAGAACCGACTCCGTGATGCCGGTCTGACACTGAATCCAAACAAGTCTAAGTTCAGATGCACGTCCCTAAAGTACCTGGGCCATCGGATCAGCGACAAGGGTGTCCACCCTGACCCAGCTAAGCTGGATGCCATTGAGCGCCTCGCAGCACCAGCTGATGTGGAAGAGCTCCGTCGTGCACTCGGACTCTTCACGTACCTCTCCAAGTTTCTGCCGTCATTGTCGACCGTAGCCGCCCCACTGCGCGAGCTACTCCGGTGCGACGCGACGTGGCAATGGACCAGAGCACATGAGCTAGCTTTCACAGAGCTCAAACGCCTAGCTGCCTCAACCCCGTGTCTCGCGTACTACGACCCGTCCGCACCGACCATCGTCACGGCTGATGCGAGCAGCTATGGATTGGGTGCTGCACTGCTACAGTTCCACGACAATGAGTGGAAGCCGGTCGCGTACGCCTCACGCACCATGACAGCAGCAGAGAAACGGTATGCCCAGATCGAGAAAGAGCTCCTCGCCTCGGTCTGGGGATGTGAACACTTCCATCAATACCTCTACGGAGCGCCCCGATTTACTATTCAGGCGGACCACAAGCCGCTGGTCCCACTAATGAACACGCGTGACCTCGACCGAGTACCTCTACGCTGCCAACGTCTACTGATCAGACTCATGCGCTATGATGTACAGGCGGAGTACGTGCCTGGCAAGAACATGGTTCTCGCCGACACGCTGTCCAGAGCTCCTCTTCCTGACACGCCAGCAACCGAATCCGACCTACACAGTGACTCGGAAGCCACCATCGCCGATGTACTGTCGTCTCTATGCAGTCCTACCAAGCAACACGTTCTCGTTACAGCCACTGCTGACGATCCAGTCCTGCAACAAGTCATCCAGCATACCCTCCATGGCTGGCCGACCAAGGTCAACGCAGACCTGGAAGCCTATCGCAACGAACGTGGCTCACTCTCAGTTCATGACGGTCTGCTGTACCACGGATTTCGGATCGTAGTCCCGGCATCCGAGCGCAACGCTACACTTGCCACTTTGCACGACGGTCACCAAGGCACAACCAAGTGCCTGGCCCGTGCGAAGTCCTCCGTCTGGTGGCCAGGTATCACACGTGCCATTTCAGAATGCGTGCAGAACTGCCTGACCTGCACCAAGCATCGTTTTCAGCCGCCAGAGCCTCTGTCTCCAACTGCGTTTCCCTCTTTGCCATGGGAGAGAATAGGAGTCGACCTCTGCCAACATGACGGTCAGGAGTACCTCATTGCTGTCGACTACTTTCCAGGTACATTCACGCCATCCCGCTACGGAAGACTACCTCTGGAGCCGTCATCAAGGAACTCCACGAGCTGTTCGCCATCCATGGCATCCCTCAAGTCCTTGTGTCGGACAACGGTCCACAGTTCGCAAGTGCTGAATTCGCCGCATTCACAGCCCAAATGCAGCTCACCCACCGCACCAGTAGCCCGCACTACCCACAGAGCAACGGTGAAGCTGAGCGAGCAATTCGAACATTCAAGCGTCTCCTGAAGACCAACAACAGCCTCAACGATGCCCTACTCAGTTACAGGTCAACACCCCTCGCAAATGGCTACTCGCCAGCCGAGCTCCTGTTTGGTCGTCGTCTACGCACACACCTCCCATGTACAGCGGAATCCCTCGCTCCAAGTTGGCCTGATCTTGCCAAGCTAAGGAAGTTCGAGGTGAGGCAGAAAGACAGACAGAGTGAGACGTACGACTCGTCACACCGAGCACAGTCTCTGCCACCATTGACCCAAGGCGACCGAGTCTGGGTGCAAGATCTCGCTTCCGAAGCCGTGATTGCAGACCGCGTCTCCGACAGATCCTATATTGTCACGACTGACAACCTGTCCGAGTACCGCCGCAACCGTCGCCACGTCAAGTTGCTACCTGATGTGCAACCAACACCAACACCGCAGTTGAATGTCACTACACCTGCAGAGCCTCCATCCGCTGATGTCGAGTTCCAGCCTACCTTGCGCCGATCAGCACGTCCATCCCGGCCGCTGAACAGACTCGACCTGTAAACGCATTAGTCATTACTCATGCTATGATCACTCCAGTCGCTGACGCTGATGATCGTGAACTGCATGTAGTATTTGTCTGTCTCTACCCTATCTCCTCTGTATGTATATGACTAAATATTCTTCGAGCTGTTACCTCTGTAACCTCTCTCTCTCTTCGAACATAAAAAGGGAGATGTTGTGGTCCCGTTGTTGTACCCGATCCGTTCCGGGATCGGTTACCCATATGCATTCCCGTACTGTGTACATATATGGATCCTGGTTGTGCATCTTTATCTTTCGTTGTTCTATGTAAATAAACTTTAGTTGTTGTCTGGGACTTGTGGAGTGAAGTTGATCTATGGAGTGCGGGAACTAACTTGATGTTCACTCAGGAACATTACAGCTACTATGGAAGAAGACACCAGTCTCCTAAATTGGACCATCTTGCGGAACAACTGATTCTGGTCTAAGTGTGCATGAACTGATTTTGTCATTCCTCGGACCCTGTTGTAGGGGGTTCTCATGACGGTCGCAACGGCATTTGTCAGCAAGCGATGTGCTGAGTTGATATTATCGTATGATGATGCTTCTTTGTCAGGACGTTTCCCTATCTTTGGAAATCAGTGTGGGGATTGTGAAGACAAGGTGAGTAATTAAAACAAAGAATAACAGAGAAGACAAAAATCCTCGTTGAAATATAAAGAGAATGCACCTAACTATTCCTCTATAGGTTGTTTCAATTCATCCGTCGACGAAAACAACTCCGAATGGGAACAATAGACTCAGTCACTGGTCTAAAAGAATCATCTTCGTCCCTTCTCTTCTGGCTTACACACAGAATAAAGTTTACTTCTGGGCACTAAAACAATACAGATATTGATCTGGTGAGGACGCAACCAGCGGTGTGGCCAGGATTTGGCTGAGGGACCGGATGGGGGGGGGGGGGGGGGACAATATTTTCTGTCCCACACGTCACCACAGCTATCCATCATTACAAAACATGTACATGTACATGCAATCACGGCCCATGTATTTCTTCCACACGTATCACAGTTTCACAGTTTCTACAATCATCAGTCATATTTGCGTGCTAGTTTGTACGTGAAGTATGTGGGTTACAGTGAGGGTTGCTTCCCACCCGCCTGTGCGGATTCAAGGGAAGTATGAGTTGCGAAGTTTGAAGAACATATTGAACGGTCTCCGCTGGGATGACAGCTACACCATAGCTCAGTGGTTAGAGCATCGCTTGCCTCAAGTTAGGGTCCCTGGTTCGAGTCCTGGTGATGACAGTCAATTTTGCAACGACTTGATCACTCCCTCTGTTTCCTGTTGGAACACGCGTCACAAGAACGCTTCGCAAAAGTCCATCCAGGCTCTGCTGGCCAGAGCTTGGCTTCTTCGGATGTTGCTGAGACTTTGCAGAAAAGTTGTCGAGTCAACCAATAATTCACGATTCAAATCCCGAGGCGATCATCCTCAAAACATCAGTGTACAAATTTGCGGAAAGAAGTGATCACTGAAGACACAAGTTTTGTTTTGTGCTGCGTTCAGCACATCACTGCACACCTCTCTTTTCAAAAGAGAGGTGTGCAGTGATGTGCCTTTAAAAAGGGGAAGCATACCCTAAACACAAATTTTCACCAGTTGTAGTCTTCGGGGTCCTGAGTCGAATGGTCCTGTTCCGAGGAAGCTGAGACACTCCCTTCCTCCTTTTTTCCCAATCAAACTCGCACACTTCCACCGAAACTGGGTGACTGCGACCTACTAGATGGGGACTTTTATGTGAAATGTCACTAAAAGCGCCGTTTCGTTCTTATAAGCACGGATATCCGCGATTAGGCCATATGTAGTAGTCTTTTGGACGCTGACTCGACTGGTTTTGGTCCGAAAAGGCTGCGATGCAGCGTTCGGCCCTTATTCCCACAATCGAACACGGGTGAGTAAGCGGTCACGTGCTCGTGCGTACACCAGGCACCTGGTCACCGTGCCTGCAGGCTACAACTGTCACACCTATTTCAACTCAAAGGTTCAAAGCCGGGTTGAACTCGAGTGACAGGAACGCTGCAAACGTTGTAGCCTGCGGGCACAGTGACCAGGTGCCTGGTGTACACATGAGCATGTGACCGCTCACTCACCTGTGTTCGATTGGGAATAAGGGCCGAACGCTGCATCGCAGCCTCTTCGGACCAAAACCAGTCGACTCAGCGTCCAAAAGACTACAACATATGGACCAATCGCGGTTATCCGTGCGTTTATAAGAATGAAATGTCGCTTTTAGTGACATGTTGCATACAAATCCTCATTTAGTAGGGCACAGTCACCCAGTTTCGGTGGAAGTGCGCGAGTTTGATTGGGAATAAAGGAGGAACGGAGCGTCTCAGCTTCCTCGGACCAAGACCATTCAACTCAGCACCCCAAAGCCTACAACTGGTGAAAATACAGAGTCGATCGTTTCTTTCGCAGTGCAATTAAAGGGGAAGTTAAGGCAAAAATCAAAATTTCACCAGTTGTAGTCTTCGGGGTGCTGAGTCGAATGGTCGTGGTCCGAGGAAGCTGAGACGCTCCCTTCCTACTTGAATCCCAATCGAACACGCGCACTTCCACCGAAACTGGGTGACTGCGCCCTACTAGATGGGGATTTGAATGCAAAATGTCACTAAAAGCGCCATTTCGTTCTTATAAAAGCACGGATGACCGCGATTGGCTCATATGTTGTAGTCTTTTGGACGCTGAGTCGACTGGTTTTGGTCCGAAAAGGCTGCGATGCAGCGTTCCTCCTTTATTCCCAATCGAACATGGTTGAACAAGCGGTCACGTCACGCGGCTCCTGCGTACACCAGTCACCTGGTCACCGTGCCTGCAGGGTACAACTTACTAGCCTGTTTGACCTTTTTTGGGTGCACTCCTGTCACTCGAGTTGAACCTTGGTGTGAAAGTTGTCGCCTGCTGGCGTGGTGACCAGGTGATTTGGGCACCCAGGAGCACGTGACCACTTGTTCAACCATGTTCGATTGGGAATAACGGAGGAACGCTACATCGCAGCCTTTTCGGACCAAAACCAGTCGACTCAGCGTCCAAAAGACTACAACATATGGGCCAATCGCGGTCATCCGTGCTTTTATAAGAGCGAAATGGCGCTTTTAGTGACATTTTGCATACAAATCCCCATCTAGTAGGGCGCAGTCACCCAGTTTCGGTGGAAGTGCGCGAGTTCTATTGGGATTCAAGTAGGAAGGGAGCGTCTCAGCTTTCTCGGACCAATACCATTCGACTCAGCACCCCGAAGACTACAACTGGTGTAATTTTGATTTTTGCCTTATCTTCCCCTTTAACGCCGCTCACGCATTGTGCAACCACCGTGGCTTTTGGACGCTCGCTTCCCACTGCCTGTGCAGCAGTCTGGTGTTTTCTCAAACCCAGGTTGAATTATTTGAGGGAGAGGCGCGCACCCTACGCACCCGCCCCCTCCCCCCCCCCTCCCCCTCCCCCCTTAAACACGCCATTGGAGACACGTTGAGGAGGTGACAACTTATCACAAAGATTGCTATCAACCAGGATACTTGGGGCAAAGTCTTTTGGGTAAGACGTATTTACTTGTTGTTCTAGCTAGAAATGATTTGTGTGGACAGGACAGGTTCACATTTTATTCAAAAGGCTTCTGACACCTCTGACATCAAGAAGCCAGGCGGACGCCCCCCCCCCCCCCCCCCCCAATGCGTTGGATCAACACTGTCCAGCAAGATCTCAAGAGTGCCTAACTTACCACCAGCAATGCCCAGACCCAAGCTCATGACCGTAAACAATGGCGAGAAACTGTCAACAGATGCGCTAGCTCATGCTTTGAGTGACATGCGAAACTGTATATTTTTCGAGACTGGTTGACTGTGCTCAACAGGGTAATCCCTGGGGCTTCATTACTACTATATTTTCCAGAAATTCTGGAAGCACTGTGCTAATCCCTGAATGGTCTGTACAATTGATACTATACTGCATTAGGTGTGTGCATCGAGGTGCACAATCCATTTCACATCCGGCTATAACATTGACCAACTGATCAAGACCGTAGAAAATGGGGGCAACGTGGCAGAGGAAACCAATGCTGCAGGCGAGAAAATGGCCGCAGATGAACTCAGTGACTCGCAGGAGAGTCCACTCAACAAGAGATGGCACGCTTGTCGACACTTGGTGAGTTTGTGTCAATAGACCAGACATGACGAGTATGATTGTTTTACCACCCATCCTTTACCTATACCCGCATCTCTCTAATGCCTAGCTGACATTTTGACATAAGGCTGACGGTACGTGATGTAAGAGCTTGTCGGGAAGATGAGGGAAGCCATACAATCTTATACCATAAGCTAGTCAGCTTGTACATGTACAACAAAGATGCAGCATGGGGTGTAGAATGTAATACAGACGTTGGTTCTAAAAAGAAAACACCAATCTTAGCCCACCCATGAATGCGCAATATGAACAGCGCACAGAGAATACCTTAAGCGGAGAAGGGAATGGTTAAGCGTTGTCCACGACTTTTCCCTGATATATATTTTTTCCTGAAGCCTCTTCCCTGTGCGTCACGAGACCATCCTTCAACGCTTGTCTGCATGGACTAACTTAAGTTGGCTTTGATACTCAAAGCCGATATTTCGAAAGTATCCGAACTACTTAAACATACTTCCTGAAATAAGTACCTGTATGGTTTGCACATGCAAAGCATACACTGGAGAAAATATATTCTCCAATGCACGCAAGTAAGGAGCAGGGATCCACCCACTACACCCTACACTTCACCACAGGCTGAGTGGATCCGAAAGTCGGTATTTAATGCTATATTTTGACTTCTGACGGCTTCTGACGTCATCGCTTTGAAGTCCTATGAAAGGTGGTAAATTCCTTAATGGTGTCTGTTGGTTCTGGACGAGTTTTGCTTCTCCAGGGACCATTATCAATAATTTCTTGAATTTATATATACACACAATAGGAGGACAGAGAAAGTGTTTTTACTCCGAGTTTCTCGCACTAAGCGATCATCAGAAAATTTGACTATATACTATAAAGAAGAGGCACCTGTGACGTGTGTTTGTCTGTGTGTTACGCAGAAGCGCTGCGGAGCAGCGCTGCCCTGAGCACGCGAAGCGTGCGAACAGTGTAGCTAGCGGCCGCAGAAGCACTGAGCATGCGAAGCGTGCGAATCGTGTAGCCACCACCACGTGCTGAGCACGTGTGCTGTTCATGTACTTGCTTCACCCGCATGCCACGTTTGGCCAGGCAGCGCTGGCCGGGTGCTGCTAGTTTATATATATAATTATATCCTCCCACCGTTTAGGAGCTGCATCTGCGTCTTGATCGAAGAGGGTGGTGGCGTTCCTGCGGATGCGGAAAACTGGGCCTTTGGTCGAGTCTCACGCGAACTGTGAAAAAAATATATCGCTCCGTCAGCGTGCTTTTCTTTACATTTTTGTTCAGGCCGAACCTACCGTGTCTCTGTTGCACATTGCCGCAGTTAACAACAATCCATTGATGTGCACGATGCTGATTGGGCGTGGTGTGGATGTTGATGTGTGCGATTCTGAGGTAGGTGTGGAATGGTTTGTCATCTTTGTCCTGCTCTAGCTAGTATTGTAAGTTTTTTAAACTTCTCTATTAGCGTGAAGTATTCTATTCTGGTTGTTAGCTAATTAGATGAACACAGAAGGAGAACGCATTGTATAATATAACTGGCGGAATACGGTAAACCTCTACCATGGAGGAGAAAAGTCCTCCGCCTTGAGGTGTGCTTTTTCTTTCCCTTCTGAATTTTCTCCTCTTGCCTTCAGTTTGACGAAGCGCCTGTTCACGTTGCCTCCTATGGGGGTCATGACTCTTTACGGGTACTTCTCGAGAATGGAGCCAATATTGACTTGCCGGATAAGGTATGGCATGCACCTTATCCCATGGTACACTACGTTTTGGGTGGTTTCAGCCAATTAGTGGCCGTTCTGAGCGGGGACTAGAGAGCGATATACCCTGCTGAGTTCAAAAGTATACCCCGCTCGGTTCACTCGGTTCGAAAACATACCCCGCTCGGTTTACATGGGTCACTCCGAGAGTAAATAGGGAAGCTTTAGTGTTTGTCACGCTCTATATTTGCGACAGTATCATGGGATCAATGGATTATGCCATTCATACTCCGTGTATCCCATGTCGCTCATATTTCCCTCGTGCTACTGCAATCGTGTAAATATTTGGCAGTAAACCCTCGTACTCATGGTAAAATCCGTACGTATTTCCCTGAATGTAAGTCGCACCTTTCAGCACTAAACATCAGGGCCAGCAAACGAGATGCGACTTACAATCGAGCATGACTTACTAGTGAAACGAGAGAGCTTGGAAGCTCAGGGCCCTACGCTATGCTTTTTTGCCTTGATGACCTAGACAAAAAAAGCATAGGGATGTTATAAATTCTTTAAAAAAATCCTATTTTTTACAGACATAACCTGGGATTCGAACCCGCACTATCGCGCGCCCTGCATGCATCCCCCGATACACTTCGCATACATACTAATTCTTCCAAGTTGCTTCACGTTATGATCTTGCATTTGAAAGCCCTATTTGAATATGCTTTGTGGCCAGCCGTCTTTGATGGTACGGTACGGTACGGGATAGGTACGGGACAGGTACGATCGAGGGTAGTATGACACCGTCTACCGCCTTGATGACGGCAAAGAAAGCATAGGGATGTTATAAATTTTTCAATTCTCCTATTTTTTTTCAGGCATATCCTGGGATTCGCACCCGCACTATCGCCCTACATGCATTCCCCCACACACTTCGCATTCATACCCATTCTTCCAAGTTGCTTCACGTTATGATCTTGCGTTTGAAAGCGTTTTGAATATTGCGGCCAGCTGTATGTGGCCAGCTGTGTTTGATGGTACGGTACGGTACGGGACAGATACGGGATAGCGCCAGGCGTGACACAAACACACAAACAAACAAACAAACACACAAATACCAAATTAAAGCTGTGTGGACCCTGGCTAGCGCCAGACGTTACTGAAGTAACGTCTTCTTTATAGCTACGGGAAAAAATATAATTGAAATGATAGGACATGGACCTGAAAAACGACGGTGTGACTTTCAATTGGGGAAATACGATGTGTTGGTGTTTTAAAGAGTTGATACAATTCACTCATGCAGTTCTGTATAGAAAGAAAGTACCGCGTGATTTGATTCAACAACAACCTACCTTCTGTAACCAGGTAATCATTTCATGTGTTCCAAGAACCTTTTCAAGGCTGATCTGCATTGTGACAAGAATGTGAATGTATATCCTATGACGTGTAATAGTTGTGTGGCAAGGTGACAGATTGGCATCCGCTTCGTGACAAGGTTTACTGCAGAGGGTTTATTATTATGGGCAATCAGTTGAGATTGGATTGGAGAAAAGGGTAGAGAGGGACAGAAGAGTACCAGTACCAGTACCACTAATCCCTACAACTCGTAGTGGGACGTTGTATTGTCCTACGTATTTGCATGCACACACAATCCATAGCATGACTGCACTGACACATACAGTACTGAACAGCGGCCAGGCTAGAATTTCATCAAGCACAGCATACCAATGTATACACGATGACTCAACAGCCCAAAGGCTGTAATACATGGAAATAAGAACGGTTTAGGCTAGGAGGCTGACCCCCCAGTTCTTCGGTGACCGACAGTACTGTACACACATACTCACACACACACACACACACACACGCGCACGCACACACACACACACGCGCGCGCGCACACACACACGCACACACAAACACACACATACTACTAACCTGTGTGTACACCACATGCCCTCTACTATTTACATGTTTTGAGTCTTGTGTTTGTTGTCCAACGCCTTGTATTGCCGCTTCATTTGTTACTGTTATTTATGTAAAGGCATCAGCTGGTCATGTTTGTTGTCCAACGCCTTGTATTGCCGCTTCATTTGTTACTGTTATTTCTGTAAAGGCATCAGCTGGTCATGTTTGTTGTCCAACGCCTTGTATTGCCGCTTCATTTCTTTCTGTTATTTCTTTAAAGGCATCAGATGGTCATGTTTGTTGTCCAACGCCTTGTATTGCTGCTTCATTTGTTACTGTTATTTCTGTAAAGGCATCAGATGGTCATGTTTGTTGTCCAACGCCTTGTATTGCTGCTTCATTTGTTACTGTTATATCTGTAAAGGCATCAGCTGGTCATGTTTGTTGTCTGCGCCTGCGCGGACTGCGTAGGTTGCGCATGCGTGCATTTGTACGCAGGCTTGTTGTTCTGTGTTTGCCTTCTTCTTGACACTCTCTTTGGAAAGAAACCTAAATTATCAGTCCTCTGTTTGCGGTGCACGCGATATGTGAAAGTAATCAGAAGGGCCTATCGTCTGGAACTACCCCCCCCCCTCTCCCCCCGACGACAATTGGCGCCCAGCTGGTGGCATCGTTCCCCATTGTCGTCGGGGGGGGGGGGGGGGTTAGTTCCAGACGATAGGCCCTTCTGATTACTCTCAGATATCACGTGCACCGCAAACACAGGACTGATGATTTAGGTTTCTTTCCAAAGAGAGTGTCAAGAAGAAGGCAAGCACAGAACAACAAGCTTGCGTACAAATGCACGCATGCGCAACCTACGCAGTCCGCGCAGGCACGGACAACATGTTGTTGTTGACTGCATGAGTAGTTGGTTAGCTCACATACGTTTACCGTTGTAAGGGTATAGCAGACATTCGAGGTAACCAACCAATGCACATGTTTGAAATAGAATATCATTCAGATGCGGATCCTATACTATTCCATCAAGCACGGGATCTGCCCTTCTTTTTCAGGCAGGCAACACACCTCTTCACCTTGCATCTAGACTTGGTAACTATGATGGTGTGCGCTTGTTGCTTGAGAAGGGTGCAAACGTACAAGTGAAGAACAAGGTACAGTATGCTATTTTTTATTTTTTATTATTTATTTTACGAGGTGAATTGCTATTTCTGGACATTGTACATTTCTGGACATTTCGAGTAAAATAATTTTTCGTCGCGTGTGGAGTCAAGTCAGTCAAGTTGATGAAGTTTTTTCTTGCCGTAGTTGACAGCTGGGCTGTTGTAGTTTCTCCTCGTGTCGGTGCCTTGTTGATAGCCTTTGCTTGTGAGGCATTTCAACGAGTTTTGTGGTACTATGTCGCATGAGAATTTTGAATTTTGAGTAAAATAAGAAGTAATGAACGAATCGTTGGCTTCCCCATGTGCACTCCACTTCAGACGCTGTATAGTCTTGGACCTCTTGGCTGGAAGTGTGCCCTATTCTTAATTCTATTTCGGGGATGGCATACATGTACATGTACATGCGCGGCTGTGTAAGGGCTTCATCACTTTGGACAGCTTATGATGGCTTTTTGAAAAATGAGAGGTGTCCTTCCTCAGTTCCATGCCTTCCAACCACTTGAACTCTACAAGGAAGAAGTTCAGTTTAAAGCCCCACATTGATCCTTTAGACAAATTCCTATTTCAGAACATAGCAACTAAGGGTTTTTTTTCGTTTGTGACAGCTTTGTAATACTTTGCTTGTTAAATGCTTTCACAAACATGAGGGTGGGGGTTCTTTCACGTGTTATCACATTTCGATTTTGTGTCATTTATGGCAGACATCTTATGTTCTCTGTTGTCCCCAGTTGCAGAGTATTGTTGGGCTTGTTCTTGAAGACAATGCAATGATCAAAAACAAAATCGTATCCCTAGCTGCACTGCCGGTCAAGGCCATCCCATGGATGAGAGGCAATGTAATTTCAGAAAGTTTAGGTGCTGAAATTTTTCGGTATGAGAGCAAAAGGACAGGTTAGGTGAACAGAACATTTAGGCCCAGAGAAACAGTTCCCTATTAAATTATCTGTGTTAGTGTTTGTTCAGTTGTTGAAAATTGGGTATGAAACAGATGCATTGAAAGTACCAAAAATAGAAGTACACCGAAAATAAGTGAAATTACAGTAAATAGCGCTGAGAAAGAAAATTGACAATTTCCATTTAGCTGTACAAAAGCAACCACATTACTATGCCTATTGACTACTTTTCGTTAAGGAAGCAAACAGTGAGTGGTTTGTTTTTTTCCTTACATTCTGCTATATACTGCAGGATGGGCAAACAAGCTTAGACCGCGCATGCGACTCCGAGTCACACGAAGAATCGACCATTTTCTGTGTCGAAGCATTACTGCACCACTGTATCACAAACCTTGGCACGGAAAAGGTGAGAGGTACTCCATGGTTCTAAACGGATTGCTGCAGAGCGTTGTGGAGACTCCATTGCAGCCACTGTCTTGAAAATCAGCATACAGCAGGAATTCAATTAGAAATGATTTGTGGATGTGCTTGAAGGCTCTTAGTCTATGCTCATTGCATTGACGCGCTATTGCATCAGCTGAGACTACCTCCTCGGTGGTTCGAATTGTCTTGCTGTTCTGTTGTTGGTTCAATGTTTGCGGACACTAGGCACTGGAGATGGCACGATCATCTAGAAGAGTCAGCCGACACAAATGTACCAGGACTCTCGAGGTAAATGGATGTTCTTTTGCACGAAAAATTTGGATTCGAATAAGTTTCAAGGAATTTTAAAGGAGTTCATAAGGACTGTCTTGCTTCTCAGGTTTTGAGCTAGGAAATGCATCATATGATTTTCGGCCCATTCAATTTTCGGCCTCTCAGGGCTAATGCCCATTTTGGCCGCATCAAAATTTCGGCCTGTACTGCTGCCGCCTGTACACTGTCGCACTGAACCTTGCAAAACAAAATTTCGGCCGCAACAAATTTTCGGCCAAACATGTCCAGGCGGAAAATAGCCCAGGGATGAATTTATCCAGTATCGCATCGCAGTTTGCGATGCAAAATCGACCTACTGCTACTCAAAAGTCACCGTGACTCGCAGAAAACTGTGATACATACAGATTATCCATGCCTAGCCTGTGCTGTCAACTAACATGCATACAGTGCAGTGTATGTGGTGCAGGCACTCTCAATCTGCATGCACATGTATGATTCAGTCGATTTTTTTGCAAATGGGCTTTCAGGCATCACTCTCAAGAAGGACAATGTGGTAAACACCCAACCTTCAAAGAAAAATGCTAATCAAAATCAAAGACTGCTGCACAATTGTGATTTTGTATAGAAGAAACTGCTATGCAAAAATATGACAATAAATTCATCCCTGTAGCCGAAAATAAAGATGCGCCGAATATTTGTTGACATACAGTAGTGTAGTGTACAGGTGGAGATATTGCACATCATGATCTGTGCTTAGCTGAATACAGGTCAGTATGGGCGCTTCATTCTCGTGTTCTATTGTTAGAAACTGAAAGCTTCTGTTGAGAACTCTCTCATACGCCAACAAACTAAAAGAGAATGACAAAGAAAACCAAAGTCTGTGTGCAAGTCAATATCTCTGATTTGGCTTGAATTTTGCAATTCATATAACCAAAATCACATGCGGATTTGAAAATAATAATCTCTGTCGTCGATGTTAGTATCGCTGATGGATAAGTTCTACCCATCCATCAGTGACACTGACTCACACTGCTATCTGGTGTTCACGAGGTGTTTCTCGCCCTGGAAACGGAGCGTCGCTGTAAGTTTGTATCCCTGGTGATGGGTTAGTCTGGACAGCGCTGTATAAGTGGCGCTCTTCAGGCACAATGGACGCGGGATGCAGCGAATGGGATTTTCGGTCTTTGACCACTTTGTGGTGGATCTGATCTACTCACCTCCCATCGCTTTCGGTGCTGCATCTGCACATTGATCCACATAGGGTGGTGGCGTCACTACGGATGCGAAAGACTCGGCTGGAGGCCGAGTCTAACGCGAACCGTGAATTTTTTCAGGCACAATCTTCCTCAGCCTACTGAATCTCAACTGATGAGGGATGGGGGTCCCCGAAACACTGTGTTTTGAGCAGGGAGTGGTGCTTTCTTGCAGGCTTGCAGAGTGGAAGGTTCAATGGACTTCTCATGCGCTCTGGATGGCAGTCACGGCTCCAGTCAAGGGAGCAAACGACTTCCCTATTATCCAATAAAGTGATGTTTACAGTTGAGCCAACTTTCCTTTGAAGTACCTGGCTGAAATGACATGCATGTGATCAGTGGCGTGCACCGAGTCTTGAAAGGGGGGTTTCCAGAGTTGGTAAATTTTTATCTGGAGACCTACTGTATAATCATGATTTGTGCACATGCACATCCCCCGAAAATCCCGTCCGAGATAACGGTGAGGGCTAGGGAGGAGAGGGGGGGGGGGGCTCAAGATCAGTGGTGCAGGGCACCAATGGACTCTGGTGCTGATGAGATGTGGGGCTCCTCCGACCGCTATCATGCCGGCACAAACGCTTCTGAAAGGGAACCAGGTCCAGGGGTAGAAAGGACAGAAATAAGAGTAATGAGGAGGGTACGATGTTACATGGAAATGTTGGCATGGATAAAACGGGTTACCTTTTACATACCAGCTTATTTGTAAAGAGGGTGCAAAAGTCAATGACTTGTACATATTATGACTGTACATGTTTGTTATTATTGAACACGAAAAGTTTGATAGGCCTAGCCGCCCAGGCTACACTACAGTCTACAGTCTATAACAGGTACTTCACTAGTCCACTCCAGGCATGTTCATTTTCATCTAAACACTGCTTTCATTCGACGGTATCTTTCTTTCTGTTCTTATGACGAAGTTTTCAAGATGTATTGGCAATGTTCCACATGATTCAATCAAGAGTTATGGACCTTGCTTCGATGGAAACTTGCGGAAGAAAAGCGAAGCCCCGCGTCCTTGAATTGCGGCCGGAGCAGCGCTTTGTTCTGAAGCAGCGCAAGTGGATCATGGACGCACATTTTTACGTCTTCCAGTCGACAACGGTTTTGACGAACATCTCTGCTGCGCACATGAGCGAGAACGAAAGGCTGTGGAGATCTTGATTTGAGTCAACAGTTTGGAAGGAGATATCGTCAATCATATCCTTGAACAGACTTGCATCACGCGTGCTTGACTCAAGTTTCGAGACAAAACGGATTTCTTGAACGTCGTCGCCAATCAAGGAGCGGACCAGAGCTAGAGATTGATCTCTCTGCCGCTACTCTCCACTGAAGAAAGAGAGAATAATGTATTTTGAACTGCATGCAAAGCAACTCTCTCTCACTTCGAAATAAGGACATAGTCACTGTACTGTAAACTGCCGGCCCGTCGATCGACGCGTAGATCTACGTATGCACAATAACCAATCCAGTGGGCACACTTTTCCTTTGGCAAGATTGCCCGAAAAAAGGTGGTTTCCAGACACCAAAAAACTCATACGGTGCACGCGCCTGTGTGATGTTATTTGTTCTGCTGTCTTTCCTCAGACATTTATCACATTTCACGAGTTGCTCATGGATGGAAGTGAAGATCCGAATGATCTTGTCATCATGGTGAGCGGTGCTGGAGAAGTGGGCAAGTCCACTATGATAGCTACACTCACCAGTACGACTGACACGCGGAAGGAAGATCCTGAAAGAACCAAGGGAATCCAGATCACGACACATCAGGTCAAAGACGGACCTGTGCTACACTTCAAGGACATGGCAGGCCAGGAAGACTTCTGCGTGACACATGACATCTTCTCGCTGTCCTCGGCCGTTCCCAGTATTGGCCTGATCACAGTGAGTGGAACAATGGACATCGAGGACATCACGTATAGCATGAAGAAAACTGCTGGCAGTTTCTTGAGCAGACGGAAGGCGCCTATTGTCTCAGGTAAAATCCATATTTTGTCATGTAATGTCCATATGCGAATAACAAACAAAATATCCACAATTCAGAAGTAGTAGTCTCGCCTCGACAGCTGTCCACCGAATTTGACCTGTGATGTGTTTTTTAAAGTCACTATGTATGTGGGGAGTCCCTGAACATAATGATTTATCGTAGATTTCCACAAAGTGGTATCAGCAGCACATGAATCAGTGGGATCACCACCTTACATGTAAATGATAGCCAAATTGTTTCTTTTAAAATTAAATGAATAGGCGACGAGGAGACAATAACTTTATTAAGGCACTAAATAGTATAAGCGAAGCGGACATTACGAAATGATCAATGAGAATACATGTATGTTAAAATTGATGTTCCTAATCGATTTCTTGAGACTATCATCAGGGAAAAATCGTCTCACAATAGAAGCTATGCGGAGAAACAAACTACTTACCGTATTATCTCTAATATAAGCACGGTCCTGTATTTTTTCAATGTACCTCCGCCCCGTGCTATTAATGGAGACGTTCCTTTATTGGAGACTGTTCCATTATTATTTCAACCTCATTTCAGAGGCATGTTGCCATGCCAAATTTATATGTCAGACACACATATTTCAGGGTTTTTTCTCTGGTACAGATAATGAATTTACACAGTGTGCTTATAATGGAGACTGAGCACTTTATTTTTTGAATGCCGCTCCAAGGTGTTCTATTATTGGAGACGTGATATTATTGGAGACTGTGCTTATATTAGAGATAATACGGTATATATCTATACGATAGTGGGAAGTATACAAGGTGAGGTCACCTTTTGTAGTAGCTCACACCGTTGGAACACTCTCACATCTTTTCTTCTTCTTTCTTTCGTCTTCTCTCCCACTTTAGTTTTTTTCACACCTCACCTTGTATACTTCCCACTATCGTATAGACGTATAAGTAGTTTGTTTCTCCGCATAGCTTCTATTGTGAGACGATTTTTCCCTGATGTCTCAAGAAAATCGATTAGGAACATCAATTTTAACATACATTTATTCTCATTGATCATTTCGTAATTTCTGCTTCGTTTATACTATTTATCACCTTTTTAAAATTAAGAACTCAGATGGTGAACCAAGGAAATATAAAATTAAAAACACTTTCATGTCGTGGAATGTCTCAGTACTCCTTGTCAGTTTGGTGCCGCAAGTAAATTGTGCACATCTGACTGTTCGAAATCTTGTTTAGTTGGTGGACGCAACGCATAACTTGTGGCCCGTTGTTATCCATGTTTTCAATCGAAAATCGTTTCTTGCTTGCATTTGGTGGATTGTTGGCTGTTGCATGATGCATTTACAGTACTCTACATTCACACGGTATTTTTTGTTTTCTCTTTTTGTTTGCATTGTCCCGATGATCACATTCTCCCCTGCAGGCAAGCAGGTCTCATCGTTGTTCACAGTTTTGGTGGTTGTGACTCACCTAGACAAGATCAAAGAGGAAAAACTTGATGCGATCTCTGATGCGTACCAGGCTGTGCGCAACGAATTCCGAAAAAAGCTTTCGTTCGAGCGATTTCTACCATTGAATGCAAAGGAGAAGGATGAGCGTTTCGCAGCATTCGAGAAGGAGCTGATATCTGTCTGCATGGAAGAGTTGAAGGTACGTTGAGAGAGTGCAGGAGGAAGAGAGACGATAGAGCAAGAGATGAATTTATGACATTTTAAAACAATGATAAGTGATCAGCTGGCACCGGATGGCTTCAAGAAGCCTTCTTTCCCTCCTTCACTGGCTAAAATTGTATAATTTGCATTTTACAACACACGACAAACTCTCAGGTTGACTTTGTCGGTCTCTGGATTTCTATAACACCTTTTCACACAAACAGTCAATATAAAGCATACGTTGTGGGTTGCATACAGCCGTGCATAGCCATAAAATATATCATACCGAGACTAATATCAATCCCAAATGCAATCCACAAAGACAGGTACGAAGACCACTATAGATCCTCCCTCACTAAAATGAGTCCGGTTAGTGCTTGCACATAAACCCCATCAGTAAATAGAAATCTTAAGTTCCCTAGAGTAACGTGGTCTATACAACTGCTTACAAATCCGGTTACAACAGAATCCGTTTGTACATAAAGATCATGACTACTTGACCATGCAGTGTTCCTGGAGTACCAAACTCTCAATGTGTGATAACATTATGCATGCAGGACCAAGGTCAAAGCACAGATGATAAAGCAGAAAAACACAAAGTAATGTATCTGAGTATTTGTTGAAATATATGATCTTATCTAAAACGACCAGCCGTGTTTGAGATTTTTAATTATCTTAGAACAACGTGAAGAGCCAATACTTTATGTGGTATTGAGGGTACCCAGTTACGTGTATGAATCAGTACTTGTTGCGCCTTTAGTTGTATGTTCTGTTGCAGGATAAGTCTCTTTGTAAGATAACTTATTTCGCTATTTCTCTGTGTATCTATCTATGTGTATTTCTCTGTCTCTCTCTCTGTCTCTCTCTCTCTCTCTCTCTCTCTCCCTCTCTCTCTCTCTCTCTCTCTCTCTCTCTCTCTCTCTCTCACACACACACACACACTCACACACACACACACACACACACACACACACACACACACACACACACACACACACACACACACACACACACACACATACTCCCTCTGTCTCTGTCTCTCTCTATGTATGTGTGTGTGTGTGTGTCTCTTCTCTCTCTCTCTCTCTCTCTCTCTCTCTCTCTCTCTCTCTCTCTCTCTCTCTCTCTCTCTCTCTCTCTCTCTCTCTCTCTCTCTCTCTCTCTCTCTCTCTCTCTCTCTCTCTCTCTCTATCCATCCATCCATCTGCCTATCTCTCTCCTGTGGGCTATTTCTCCGTGTATCTATCTATCTTTATATCTATCTCTTGCGCTATGCTATTGCAGAAGGCTCCAAAGCAACCGAAGATTCTGAGTCAGGCAGCAGAAGTATTGCGCTCAGTGCAGAATGACATTGGCAAACCGTACTCCAGCAAGGACATGTTCACAAACAGCCTTTGCACCGCACTAAACCTGACACAGCTCAGCAATCCGGACACGATTGACAAGCAGGTGATGTCATTCACGAAAGCGCTGACTGCATACGGACTGGTGAGATTTCAGCTTTTCTTACCATATGCGGGGACTCAAGCAGACAAAACGGCTGCATTTCGAGTGTGAAAAGGAGATGGCGTCGTGCACCGACTCCTCTCGATGCATACTTGGAAATTTGTAGCATTTCAAACACTGCGCTTCCCATGATAACTCGTTGAATGGCTAACACGACTGAGTTGAATTTTCAATAGCAAGATAAGATTTCATGTCACTTCCTACATTTAGGCATAGTTCAGGAATGTGACAGATGAACTGTTTTATCATTTCCTGGGGCTGTTGTTAGAATGGCACAACTTTCAGGGCTACTTTTTGGGTTTTCATGAAAAACTGGTATTGTGCACTTGATTCCGCTTTATTCGAGTAGAAACAATTAACCTTTTGAGCACGCGTGACGTTCTGACACGTCATGACCAGTGCCACTGTGACACGCGTGACGTTCTAGAACGTCACGAGTCAGTGCGGAACTACATCGATCCCGCGTTTCTTCCGTGGCGTGGCGTCGAGCTGTACCGCTGCACAGAGGACTCCTAGGATGTACGCGTACCGTAAAAAAAATGCGAGTCGCTCCGTAAGTTTGAACTGGAGTTACATGCGCGTGCATGCATTTCAAAATACCAATTTCGCGTAAAACTACCTTTCTGAAAACGGTCATAACTGTTGTAATCTTTGTTCTATTTCCAAAACAAAAACAGTTCTGTGCTCAGGATACATGAAAGAATCGTTTGAAATCAAGTTTGCTCACATAGAGTGAATTTAAATTTTTTTACTGCGTGGCAGAGGTTTTCAGTGGGCCCGGGCTCAAAAGGTTAAGAGAAGTCCCAAAAAACAAGAAATTAGGCCCGAAAGTTACCCCGTTATGAATCACGCCGTTCGACATGACATCACAACAACTGCTGCATGTCATGTCATACGGATCGTACAAGATTTTACAGCTCACCCCAGTCCCGACAGGCCCATACGTCTCGTACCATTAGCGTTACGTCGAGTGTTAACCGCTGGCTTTGTGAGACATACCCCATGGAAATCATGAAAACGTTCACTTATTAATAATAAGTTATTATGCAATCAAAAGAAAGGACCAACATGTTATGTGTTGTCCGTAGTTTGTGTCCAACACTAGCAGTTGCAGTTGTAAGCAGGATGTTGTGTAGTCAGAAGGTGCAACAGCTAGTACAATACTGACTGATGTGATACTGACACTCAACCACATGTTAAGCTCTATCACGTGTTGTATGCGCAAATCAACCGCCTTCCAACTCGGAAGGTTATAACTTATGAAATAACATGAGAAAGGGAGAGGTGAGTGCACTCAAGACGAAAACAAGCCGGCTAAATATCACTGCGAACTAAGAACGTTAGTTTTGACGAGATGGTGACGAAAGACGAAGGGTCACAGCAAAGGACGGCCACGGCTCACACAATGGATAAAATGTAAGATTTTGGTCCTTTCTTTTAATTTTTTGGAAGCGGAAGGATTTTTCCAGCCATGCTGCGACCCACAGTTAATTGGGAACTCATGGCCTGGCACGAGGGAAACATGGATGCAGTGAATGGGATTTTCGGTGTTTGACCACTTTGTGGTGGGTCTGATCTACTCACCTCCCACCGCTTTAGGAGCTGCATCTGCGCCTTGATCCTAGAGGGTGATGACGTTCCTGCGGATGCTGAAAACTCGGCCTTGAGCCGAGTCTCACCGTGAATTTTTTCATTTTTTTATAATCCTAGGCTCTCCATCCGAGTCTCATTATGCAATGTACTTCTTATTCAAACTTAGTTTGTTTTTTTAATATGTAGCAACACACCTGTGCCCTGAGACTAAAATTTAATGTGGTTCCTAAGTAAGTGTTTCGTATTTTCAATGGTGTTAGTCGCACTTTACCGCGCGTAAAAGAAAAACCAAAAATCGACCCTGCGGCTTACACCCCTGATGCAGGGTGCGAATCGACAAGCATCACAGAGACCCATGCATAAAAATGAATGTTTGGTATCCTTTCACATTGTTACGCATAGCGCAATCCATCATTGCACTTTAAAAACATGCGGCTATGCACTCTTACTCCAAATGTCTCAAAAATACGAATTTTAGGTCTTGACAGGGTGGGGGGGGGGGGGTACGGCTAGCACCCCAGAAACACGGTATGTTTTATGAGAGCACATACATACTAGATTAGTTTAGTTTTATTCCAAGCAATACATGGCTGGGGTAGCCAATGACCACTTTGCGTGGTGATTGCAAGGTTTTTATAGCCAACCATGGCTAACAAGGAAAAAGCTTACATTGTACCCTATTTCAAGGCAAAACAGCAATGTGAAGGAGATGGGATTGATCTGTTTCTACGTTTGATCCATTCTGTAACACTCTGATGTCGTGTATGACAGATCGTTTCTTTCAATGCTGCGCAACTGAAGGGTCTCATTGTCAACCGTCCTGGCTGGCTATTGGAGCATGCCGTCGGTGTTGTCTTCTCACCGGGGAACTTCAAGGGTGTCATTGTGAAGTTCATCAATGGTGCAGCACCACTGGAAGATGTTATTCGCACGCTCAACGAATGTAAGGAAGCGGAAGGGGAAGGGCTAATGATCCTACGCATGGTCATTCAACTCGGTGTAGCTCTTCAAGTTGGTGAGGAGCTGCTGGCCCCGCAAAAACTACCATTGTCAAGCTGCCGCCTGGGTACAATGCTGAAAGAAGATGCTGAGGACACCGCCAAAATCTTCTATGCTGGCATGGAATTTGTTTGTGAGGATGCCCCGGGCTTCTCCCCCGCTATGGTTGTCCGCGTGCAAACCCAGCTCTATGCATATTTTAATGACAAAAATCACCCATTGAGCAACCTGGACAAGAATCCCGTGTGCAAGCTACACAAGAATATTGTTGAAATCGCCACAGGAGATTCCTCGGCACTAGGCTGCGTGTCATTCTGTGAGAGTATGCTTCGCGCCGTTGCTGTTGTTCGGGCTGATGAAGCAGATCGTTTTGATGCGTTCTGCTTGCTCAACATCCTGCAACTGGTGTTCTTTGATATGAACGAGCAGCATAGCCCTGGCACGTCATTCCAGATGAAAGCTGTCAGCCCATCGTCGATACGCAACCAGCTGTCAACTGTCTCCAAAGACTTCTCGTTCGTTTCTTATGATACAGATCACGTACGTCGAAACTTCTCCAATGGAAGACCTCTTCGCACCGGTGCTTTCAGAGACAAACCTTCAGACTTCCTGTGCCTGCCAGAGAATCATGCGTCACTGCTGCCCGACTCAGTGGTCGAAAAGCTCGACTTGGCTCTCGATCAAGAAGATCTTGTCAGGTTTGCAAGTCTCCTGAAGCGCCCACGGGCCCGGGCCAGTGTAGATGACAGCACCACAGTCACAAGCCTGATCAGAACGTGGTCGTTTGCTGATGTGCGAAACACCACAACCAAGCTGTTTGAAGTACTGGCAAGATCTGATGAAGCTGGGACGTATGGTGATATCTGCAGCATCCTGGAGGAACATGAGGAACGTGTGAGTTGAAGAGAATTGTTTGAGTCACACTGATCTAAGTAGTGTAAAGGTATGATTGTATCGTACAATCTAGGAGGGGATCCAGCAGCTGGCACACAAGGAGCAGAATCATGCCAATCTATCGGCAGTCCAGAAAGCTCCAGAGTACTTGCAAAAAGTGCACCAAACTTAGTTGCATTCGTTAAAACGTATGAGTCACGTTGTACAGCACAATGATTGTGTGTCAAGTTCAACCCATACGCGTATGCACGTGATCTTCTTGGACAAAATCGAAGTTCCCACCAGGTTTCACTGTGAAAAAATAAATCTGCCTGGTTGGTCATTGCACAGCTTTTCTGCCTCTTCCCGGATATTTTCCACGAAGACGGTGTGGATGAAGAGGCCGCCAAAAAGGAGGCACACGAAGGAGAATCTGAGGTCTCAAGCGATGCTACGGGTAAGGCCATTTCGAAATGTACTGCAAAGGATCATTCTTCTCTATCATTGCTTAGAACCTTTCCTCTTCCTCCTTTTCTTATATCACCACCTTCATCATTTTGCAAGGACTGTGGCAATACGCCCAGTGAGAAGGCGGATTTTGCCTGTGCTTCTGGTGAACTAAAATATAGCTAAACAAACAAACCTGGAAAATACCAGTGCTTTCACTACCCACCATGCACAGACCTCTGACTAGCAGTCTGTCCAACGCTCAGGAACAGTCATACTAATCCTGTAGTTCCAGTAGATGTGCTAATGTCACTGATCTGTGACAACGAAGTATGGCATGAACACTTGTAGATGAATACACAATCTGCGCTGAATACATGTAGATGCACGGATGTTTCAAGAGTACACTGGTGCATCAGTATGTCCTTACGCATTGGCTGTACATGCACACAAATGTTCAGTAGGGGCCTGTTTCTAAAATAAAATCATGGTCGGAATATTACTGCTTGCATAGCGTTTAGGAACTCAGATGGCAAGCCGAGGTAATATCAAATTGAAAACAAGGAAAACGGTGGGGCACAAGTTTTGCATTAGAGTCCACCAACTACTAGGCTAAGTTAGACCAGATTTTAAACTGTCAAAAGTGCACGATTTAGCACCAAGCTGACAAGGAGAACTGAGAAATTCCACGGCATGAGAGTGAGCTTGAGCACTGCTCGATATCGCTAACCAATCACCTTCCAACTTGGAAGGTTCAAGGATATTGGTGATAATTCCAAAGAGGGGAGGTAAGCATCATCGAGCTGAACACAAGACATACCCCTCGGGAATGGAAAAAAAAGTACTGTAAAACCGGAAAGTCTAACGAGTCACAAAGTCTAACGTTTTAACCGCCAATTATTTTTCGTTATTAAAAAAAACGTTATCGCTAGATGTCTGTGTATAGATTCTCATACAGATGGGTGGCCAGGTAGCCATCGTTAAACTTTCTGCACGTTATCATGCCAAAATTGCAAAAACGTTAAAAACGTTTTGGGCGTTGGACTTTCCAGTTTTACAGTATGTACTATCCAAAGTTGACTCCTGTATCCAAAGTTGACTCCTGTGTCCAAAGTTGACTCCTGTGTCCAAAGTTGACTCCTGTGTCCAAAGTTGACTCTTGTGTCCAAAGTTGACTCCTGTGTCCAAAGTTGACTCCTGTGTCCAAAGTTGACTCCTGTGTCCAAAGTTGACTCCTGTGTCCAAAGTTGACTCCTGTGTCCAAAGTTGACTCCTGTGTCCAAAGTTGACTCCTGTGTCCAAAGTTGACTCCTGTGTCCAAAGTTGACTCCTGTGTCCAAAGTTGACTCCTGTGTCCAAAGTTGACTCCTGTGGCCCCAGCACCACGATACCGATGATGTTCAGTATGTCAAAATGCTCGAAACTATTCATTGCACTCAGAAATGTACGTGGTTAATGCCACTAAACCAGGCTTCCAGCGCTGCAAACAGCCTCCTCTGCACTGTCATCATACTGAAGTGCCGGTCAAGCGAACCTGTCATGTGTAAAGGTGTATGAAAACACCAAAAGGCACGTAGTATGCGAGGCTAGCTCTGTTGGGACCTGCTGAAAAGTCCGTCGTACACGAGTTGTACATCTTATCAGAGTATGTCATATCCGCACACATTTTGTATTTACGCTTAAGGGAGGAAAATCCGTGCGACGAAAAAGGTCTGCACTAAGTAGAGGATATAACCCGAGTCAGAGGGTTATCAATAAAACTATGAACGGCACCATTCGGATGTTTCTTCTAAAATACATAAAACTCTCCTCCTCCATGCGCTCTAAAGCCGACCACTGCTACCCTCGGTAGCCATTACTCACACCAATAATCTCAAACAACGAAGGGGTCACGGGTAAATAGTAGTAGTAGTAATAGTAGTTTTCTAAAAGAGGTCGGAGGCAGATAATACTTTACAAAACGAAGGTAAGTTTTGGGTCGCACGTATCCACGCAAACACACATCCAGTCAAATAAGGCACTTGTCAAAAGTATCCGAACGTTTTCGGTCCCTTTGAATGTGTTGTCACTGCAATTGGTTGGTGTTACTCCTCATCGAGGCAGCAGGTAAAGCATTCCAGCGATTATCAGCGAGAAAGGATATGATGTTTTAAAAGGTTTGTTTGTTTGTTTGAAGTTTTATTTTACATCGCAAACCAAACGGGCATTGATGCCCAATATTATGATGGCGATAGAATAAAAAGGGTGGCTCGATAAAGCTGTACTTGAGAAAATGAGAAAACAGTCAATAGGAAATATATGTACAGGTAATTACAAGTCAAGCACACTCACAGTGTTGCACTGCGCGCCTCCCAAAGGCTGGGTTTCCTACGAAAGGCAGCACCCATCCTGGACGACCATGGTCGAGTGACGGTCTACAAGGGATTCGTGCGACCCCTACTTGAATATGCCCCACTGGCCTGGTCGAGCGCAGCCGCAACTAACATGGCCCAGCTGGACAAGGTTCAGCAACGTGCCCTGCCCTGGTTTAGTCATAACACTATTTATATTATTTGGTGCAATACTAGCGCCCCTTTCTCGCACCAAATTATTATTTTTGGTACCTGACCATGCGACCCCCCTTTTTTCGATGCCAGGTTGCAACGCTAAAGCCGAGACCCCTGGTCGGTCGAGTTGCTCCCTGTACATCGGCACGTCGTCCCTACATCCCCTGTGTCTTGTTTTGTGTTTGTCTCCACATGTCTCTTTGTAGGGCTGTATTTCCCAATAAAATAAATAAATAAATAAAAAAAGTTCGAACAGAATTAACAATCAGAGAGAAATAGGGAGATGAGGACCTATGCCAGAGGGAGGTACTATTCGGCCATATTAGCCGTAGAAACGCTTTCAGCAATCTTTTAAACGGGGATGGACGAAGAGAGGACGTGAGTTCCTGTGGCAGGGTCATGCCTAGAACGCGCGACGGGAAGTGCAAGCATATGGCTAACTTGACCGCGTGTCTGCCGGTCAGTGTCGCTGGTGGCTGGGCGGAGAGTGAAAAGCCCATGCAAAAGCGCAATAGCATCACCATGCAGGCAGCGGTAAACGAAAACAAACAATTTACGGTTAAAGCGACGTACCAGAGGTGCAACATTAGCTATCGTCAAATAGTCGTTGGAAGATGCGTACGGAACAAGCCTCCAGGGTTGACTGTATCAGTTACAGACAGAACATACGACGACCTTCGTGGTTTATGTTCTTCTTGCCGTGTCTGAATGCACCAAGCTTCTGGTGTACCTTCTGCAGTACGAGTGCGCTCTCAATCTGCAGGTTGAAGGCTAGATGGTCGTCGATGATGACCCCCCGGTACTTTGCTGCACTTTGCGACATAGAGATCACCATTTCCTTCTGACAGCTGTTTCACCTATCAAAGGCTCTTCAGAGAAGGTGATACTGGATATTCAATTGACAGGGCAAAATTATTAGTAATATTCATAAGGTCAATTACAATATCCAGTACCGTATTTCCGCAAATAAAGGGACCGTCCTCGTATCCAATGCCTTCCTCGAATACAAGGCCGAGGCAGGGGGAGATTGAAAAAATACAAGACCGTCTCCGATTAGAAGACCGGGCCTATGAGGTGATTTGGCTTTTTTTTAACACTTGGTAGTTTTAACAAAGGTGTAAAATTTGCTTTTCTTCTGGCTGTTTCTCTGCTCTGGATGGCTGTATCGAAACATGGGTGGTGGCAAATGAGCCAGTTTATCGTACATCAACATTGACCAGAAAAATTGGTGCATATAATTTAATTATCCCTGCCACGTCGGTATAACTAGTGGTGGGTGCTTTGCCATTTTGTGTAAAATGTGTAAAATGAGCCCCTGAATGGACGAGGAGGGCAGTGAATTGCTTCCGCAGGGCCTGTGGACGACGTCAGGCCGTCTTGCCATCACTAAAGACAGTAATGAAGAACAGTAGGTCACGGAATACACTCTGTGAGAACGAAAACATGGCTGCGATGCTATGCTACCTATCCAATTCCACCGTATAACACAGCCACTAGTTACGAATACAAAAACACGGCTTTCGCAGCATACAATGCAGTTCACTCCTCTGTTGACAGATTAATTTTCATCCACTAGCAAACCTTGAAGTGATATCTATCAACTTCAGAACATTGATGACCGAATATCCCAGTTTGTGATGCCATTTTACAAATTTGTTAAAAATGACACACCAATTATTTGAATCCTGAGAATACTATGAAAGTAGGACATGATTCAAGACACTTTCCAAAGTGGCCCGGATCATTCCCATTTTTGGACACAACGGGCATGAAGGATAGCACTTCCACTTGCAACAATTCCTTTGGACGTAGCTTTGTCTAGAAGTGACTGAAAAAACGTCATTTTCAAGTACAACCATGTTAAAAAAAAGCCAAATCACCTCGTACTGAATGAGTCTAGAAGACCGTGCTCAAACTGTGGGAAAATAGAAGACCGTGCTCATACTGTGTAGAAAAAAATGGAAGAACGGGGGTAAAACTGTGTGGCGAAAAATAGAAGACTGGGGTCAAACTGGGTTGAAAGAATAAAAGACCGTCCTCGAATACAAGACCGTCCTCAATTATAAGGCCGGGGTAGGACGAGTTTGAAAAAAATAGTAGACCGGCCTACTATTTGCGGAAATACGGAATCACCTTCTCTGAAGAGCCCTTGATAGGCGAAACAGCTGTCAGAAGGAAATGGTTTACCCGTGATCCCTTCGTTGCTTGAGATTATTGGTGTGAGTAATGGCTACCGAGGGTAGCAGTGGTCGGCTTTAGAGCGCATAGAGGAGGAGAGTTTTATGTATTTCAGAGGGTTATAATAATAATAATAATAAAACAGGTCGCGTAATGAAGCAGCATAACGATAGATGTGCAAAGTCATGATGACTTGTCCACTTCTATCCTGGGTTCACTATACCGTGCGTTGCAGCCGCGAGCAAAACCAGCTCAGGCTGAGAATTCCCTCCATGATTGCTTGTCCAAAGCGCGCATTCTGAGCCCACTCAGATCAGTCATGGTCTTCAGTGGCATGTCTCTGGCAGCTGTGCTTGCCTTGACTGCCGTGGCCAGGTTCGATTTCGGGCGTCCACGCACACCGGTGACATCTCGACGGAAGTAGTTGTCCATTGCCTGCTGTGGTGGGGCATCTGAGGGCATCCTCAGAACATGACCCAACATCCGGAAACGGCAGACATCAACGGTGGCTGTGTGTGTGTGCTCTGGAATATAGGTCTTTGTTGGAGATGATGGCAGGATACCTAATTCCGAACAAGTTCCGTAGTTGACGTCTATGGAAGGCGTTCAGCTTCTCCAGTGCAGCCTCTGTCAGTCCCCAGGTCAGAGGGTTATACCGGCTGAATATAAATCACAGTCGGGATTTATGTGAGGGTACGGTATAACCCGACTGTGAGGGTCATATCCTACTTATGCCAGGTACCCCTACGCATTCCCAGAACAACGAACCTTGTTTGGAGATCTCCTAGATCATGCAGTACCATGCGGTACATGAACATGTTCTGCTGGTTATCAGTTGTCGTGAAAGAATGGTAGAGCAAGATCAGAAGGAGATTCCTCCGTGGATGTTTAGCATAAGATTTCCGTTCAGTTCCAGTGCATATTGTAGCATATTGCCTCGTGAGCGGTGTGGAAGTCAACTGAATCACTGGAGTGCTGGAGTTGTCGTTGAATCAAACTACCGTCACTAGTTAGACTACAGTTTGGAGTCTTTAGGAGTAAGTGTAACTATAATTACGGTACAGTGCTGATTTTCACATGCGGCATCTTGCAAACGATTTAGCTTACTTGCAAGTAGATGCATTTGCATGAACTGTTTTGTATCACTGTATCACATTTCATTCCATTCTAGCATTTTCCAATCGGTTTAGATGGAATTTGAAGTACACTCTGTATCATAAACTAAGTTACGAAGGAGACAGTCTGTTGATGATCTTCAAATCTTCCAAGTACATGGACCGTACATCAAGTTGCCGATCCAGTCCGGATACTTTGTGGTTATTCGACATTCTTTGTCCTGAGATTCAGTATAATAGAACACTCGGTAGAGGAATTCCAGGTCATTTTTCTTTTCCATTGTGTGCTGCTCCTCGGCAGTAATGCCGTTCTGTGTGGAGTGCATGTGTTGTCCGTTGTGTTTGTTGTGAATGGTCCGTGCGGTGGCAGTGCCCTAGCGTACATACTGTGCACCGGGATTTGTATTCAATATATATCCAGCGCGCAATTTATACTGGCCAATATAACCATGGCTAGACGAGCGCTGATTGGCTGAAAAGAGGCCCTCCGCACCGTACCATGGTACACGCAGGTGTACGTCTTACCTGGGTACGTACTGAGTGAGTTCCAGTGTACTTTGGTAATGACTGGTGGACAAGCTCATTTTCATGCTGTCGAATGTCTCAGTACTCCTCGTCAGTTTGGTGCAAAAATGGTTCACGTCTGACTGGTCTGGTTGGTGGACTCAAACGCATAACTTTTGCCCCGCTGTTTTCGATGTTTTCAATTTATAGTTTTTATATGCGCGTGACTGGGGGTGGGGGTGGGGGTATTTCACCACCCAGCTCTCCATCGATATCAACATCATGCTCTATTGACGGTTTATCTATGTCTATTGTTTGGCTGTGTGTCTTAGAAGCCACCTCCAGTGCCGGGAAAGGCTTGACAAAGACCTGTGAGCTAGTTTTGAAACTGGAGCCTTAGTAAGTACTCATCACCGCCACTTCCACCGAAACTGGGTGACAGCGCCCTCCTAGGTGGAGATTTGTATGCATAATGTCATTAAAGCGCCATTTCATTCTTATAAAAGCACGGGTGACCACGATTGGCTCGTATGTTGTAGTCACAGGCTTTGGACGCTGAGTCGACTGGTTTTGGTCCGAAAAGGCTGTGATGCAGCGTTTGGCCCTTTTTCCCAATTGAACACGGTTTAGTAAGCGGTCACGTGCTCATGCGTACACCAGTCACCTGGTCACCATGCCCGTAGGCTACAACTTACAGCCTGTTTGGACGTGCTCCTGTCACTCTAGTTGAACCTTTGAACCTTTGAGTTGAACCTTGGTGTGAAAGTTGTAGCCTGCAGGTATGGTGACCAGACAACTGGTGTATGCACAAGCACGTGACCGCTTACTCAACCGTGTTCGATTGGGAATAAGGCCGAATACTGCATCGCAGTCTTTTCGGCCCTAAACCAGTCGACTCAGCATCCAAAAGACTACAACATAGGGGCCAATCGCGATCATGCGTGCTTTTATAGACCGAAATGGCGCCTTTAGTGACATTTTCCATACAAATCCCCATCTAGTGGGGCTCAGTCACCCAGTTTCGGTGGAAGTGGCGAGTTCGATTGGGAATAAAGGAGGAAGGGAGCATCTCAGCTTCCTCAGACCAAGACTGTTCAACTCCGCACCCCGATGACTACAACTGGTGAAAGTTTGATTCCAGGGTATACTCCCCCTATATCCATCTCAAATAGCTCTTGCCCATGCATCTTGTCTTCAGTTGTCAAATGATCCTTTTATCCCCCCCCCCCCCCTACCCTCATGTGATTGCGAACACCCACATGTACTCTCACACAACAACCATACTGGCAACTGTTTGGGTGTAGCTTAGTCTTGTATTGTGCCCAACTTGGACACACAAGCTGTGCCCAGCTTGACTCTGCTGAGTCCCTGACTACTATACTACTCCTCTGGCATGAAGCCATGCCTGTCAGAAGGGAGTAAAGGGCAGAGGGAAAGACGAAGATACTTGTCAGCTACAGCAAGCAAGTGTCAAGTGCACGTTGAGTGAGATCACACCACTGTTGAGTGAGACCACACAACTGTTGAGTGAGACCACACAACTGTTGAGTGAGACCACACAACTGTTGAGTGAGATCACACAACTGTTGAGTGAGACCACACAACTGTTGAGTGAGACCACACAACTGTTGAGTGAGACCACACAACTGTTGAGTGAGACCACACAACTCTTGAGTGAGACCACACAACTGTTCAGTGAGATCACACAACTGTTGAGTGAGACCACACAACTGTGGAGTGAGACCACTCAACTGTTGAGTGAGACCACACAACTGTTGAGTGAGATCACACAACTGTCTTGCAAAATTCGATTGGATTATTAATACTAGGGCTGAAATAGTGCTCTCCAGGCACAAACCTCTACTTCACATTGTTGTCCCCAGCGCGGGCTCGCGAATTAGATGGTTTGGAGGCAACAACGTTGTCACGGAATGGCCAACGGTCCTCAGCGCTTGTTCACACCTCCATGAGCGACACTGACTCATGCTGCTATCTGGTGCTCAAGAGGTGTTTGTCGCGCTGGAAACGGAGCGTCTCTGTAAGTTTGTATCCCTGTTGATGTTTGTGCCTGGAGAGCACTATATAAGTGATGCTCTTCGGGCACAATCTTCCTCAGCCTACTCAAGCTCAACTGATGAAGGATGAATTCCCCGAAACACTGTGTATTGAGCAGGGAGTGGTGCTTTCTTGCAGGTTTGCCAAGTGGACGGTTCGATGGACTTCTCGTGTGCTCTGGATGGCAGTCGTGAGTCAGTCAATTGAGAATTCAAGTCTGCAGGAAAACTGTGAGCTCCCATGTAGGGAGCAACACACACTTCCCCAAAATAGAATACTCAATGGAAATTGAACACAAAAGCTTGACAAGAAACCGTTACCTAAATGGCCTACCGGCTTCCTGTTGTAAGCTCCTGCTGCTGCTTGTGTTTGGTTGTTTGTGTTGTAGTCACGGCAATTGGAGACCAAGCAAGCGTATTCAAACACTAGACTTGCCTCCGCAGTTGTCTGGTTTCAGAGGCCAAACCAGTGAGTGGAATTATGATTCTGAACAAATTTTTGCATTTGTTCTTCGTTCCTCCATGTCAATAGCTCTTATTCACACTCACCATTAGTGTTCAGTGTTACAGGCAAGAATTCAAAATCCGATACACGTGGACAGGCACACTCTCCGAACGCAAATGGGACAACACACCATTACTAGATGTTCTGGATTTCTCCTTGCAAAACACTTCAACCATAACTGGCATAACTCAAAAAAACCAAAAACTGCAAAAGGAAGCAAAAAAAGGCCAGAAAAGGCACAGCGCGCTTGCGCCACCACACACACGTACGCGTGACACAAAAGGCATCATGGGCATGACTCATACTCATACTCATAGTCATACTCATAGCACAAGCATACAGCACAGCGCAGCTGTAGCTAGCTGTACAAGCGCATGACCGCGGGTACAAAGGTTTTCAAAAATACAAATAATTTATCATAAGAGCAGCTCAAACAACTACACGTTTGAAGCGGAAACAGACTAGAAGAGAGACGGAGAAGCAGAGTAGAACGAGATTAGACAGAAGGAACTTGAAGAATTATCAATGTGAGTAGAACAGTAGCATGGACACTCGTAATAACAGAATAGACGACATGGCTGTAGACTGGAGCATCTCCATCTCCACCTCCACCAACATGAATCAGAGGAAAATAAATAAGTAAACAAACAAGGTAAGGTCAAAACGAGAATCATTCAAGAGGCTGTCTTGGAACATATGTAAATAGGCGAGTGGCGACAACATTCAGTATGTTCAGTAAAATGCACTGTAGCGACAGGCATACACTAGTCAGGCCGGTGAATGTGAATACCAGAAATTGGCCCAGGTTTTGGCATAATCTAGTCCTATAATTTTATATCTGTAATGTACATGTGGCAGCATGTGTTTCTCTCTGTTTTTCATTACTTACTTTGTAGACATTTTTAACCTGATTGCCACTTCTGTGTCATTTTTATGTAACGTATGCAGATCCCTGGAAGCACCCAGACTTTCCAACTGACCGGTATCGTGGCTGGATACTCACCCTGCCAGCAGCTACGTTCCGGAGAAAGGTCATTGCAAAGCGCCTGCTACCCGGCAATGGTGTGATTGAAAAGCTGCGCCTCCGTGAGAAGAACGACGGGACTCGAGAGCATAATGAAGACTTGCTGACTTATCTCCTGCCGGGTGGCCGGGCGTACTTCAAAACCTTCCTGGATATCATTGAAGCCATGTACCCGTACAAGCGTTCTGAATTCGAGGCATTGCTGGATCCTCCTGAAGCATGAGCTGAAATCATTGTAAGTTACTGGATCTATCAAAATTATCACTACTGCTGCTGCCGCCTCATTACTGCTGCTGCTGTTGCTATATTTCTGCTGTACATTTTCAGCCCATGGTGCCTTCGGGATCACTACCACGGAAGTGTCTTTGCTTTGTTGTTTGTTGGTGTGACACATATGTGCCTTTTATAGAGAAATAGAAATATCATCTTGGCTCTTCCCATCGGCTAGCACTATTTTTGTCATTACGCTTCTCAGTTTGGAGGTCACTAATCAATGAGACTTCCATATTATAAATCTACTGGCTGTTCCAGCATATTTTGCTTCTGAAATTTATCGTTTACGATTTACATGGATCAGAGTCTAAAATTGCAACTTTTTATTATATTGTTGGAGAGCACAGGCAAGTGTCCTCAATGGCTTTATTCTTGCTGCCGCATTAGGGTTTTGGCTTGCAGCAGTGTGCTTTCCAAGAGGGCAATGGCACATTTCCGAACATGACCGTTCTGCTCTCTGGTTGACATTATTCGCAGTAAGAGCTTAGCGTAAAGTGCCTCCTCTTATCGCTCCTTTCTTCTTTGAAATTACGGCACCCACTGTTCCACAGTAATGGCTATTGTGTTAAACACAATTTTTTGTTTCTTTGTGTTCTTTTAGACAGTTATCATGAGGGCAATGATTATGTGTAAAGAAGTTTGTTTGATATGATATTAATGTTGTTGTTGTTGTTCACCCTGTTCAATACCCTCAACTAATGCATACTTGTTGTTGTACACGTGAGCATCTCCCCTTCCTATTCTTTTGCCTTGTGAAATTTCTTGCTGGTTATTTCTATTTGGATTGTTGCACTTTGTTGGTTGGTCACCTGTACTACAATGTATGTGCAAACATGTTAGTGATCGTTTCTATGGGAACTCAGGTGACAAGGCACTTTCATTTATCCTTATCCTGAGCTGTGACTGTTGGTTGGTGGGCCCAGAGCATATCCTTATCCTGTATGTACTTCGAAAGTATGTTTTAAATGTCACGCCATCATGATCTCCCTCCGCTTCCTTGCTACTCAAGTTCCACCATGATCCCATGCTGCTGGGTGCCATGCGCGTCGCGCTGAGTGTCACTAGATTGTTTTTTTTTGCCCCCAGTGACCAGTCACCCCTTGCCTGCTGTGCATGTCACAATTGCAGTTTCTAGCACACCTGTCCAATACATTCCTAGGTAACGTTACTCAGGTTCAAGTCCTGCTTGGAAGCGGAAGGATTTTTTCCAGACTTGCTGCGACCCACAGTTAAGGGGGTTGGGGACAGTTAGGCCCAAAAATTTAATTTCAACATCAGCCCAATCTGACATCAGGTTTGAATAGGTACAGCCTTATATTTTCGCTTAGTGACATCAGTTTTTCAATTGCCTGAATAGGTCTTGCCAAAAACACAATTTTCCTTGATAACACACAATATCGCAAAATCCGAAAATTGATGAGAAATCGTCCATAACAATCATGTTAACACCAGATAGGACAGAAAATATGACATAAAATTACACAGACTGTTCGAGGTATTGACTAAGATGATATCAACACCGAAAAATGTACACTTTGGTTGACGATGGGATCCAGGTCGTCATTTCCTGGAGAAGAACAAAAAGACGCAAAAAATGAAACTTTGAATATTTTTTGCAGCTTATTTTTGAGTTTGCCCCACATGTGGATACTTCAAATACGTTCTATAAGTGGGTTGGAACAGGTTTACCGCGGCGAAAATAGGGGTCACCGTGCATATTCTGGAGAAAAATCCAAAAAGCTGTCAAAATTTGCCTAAAATTGGTAAATTCACGTATCTATATTGCTTGTACTTCTCTGTTGCTGCTTTGGTCATAGCTTATTGGATTCTTGGCTGTTAGGTGTTGCATAAACTCGCTAGAGCCCTCGGCGTTCAGAACAATACAAGGATGGAATAGCTGAACTAGTGAATTTGCCGGAAAACCCTGGGTGCACGCATTATCGATAGCTACTTTTCTCCATGATAGTACTCTCCTGTTGGTACTTGGTTTTGATACATGTACATGTACATGTAGCTGTGAGAGCGCTTAGCACTGCCCCATATCAAACTACAATGAAAGCTGACATGTTGGAACGAATCAGACAACATTGAGTCCTCTTGTTCTTCAACTATGCGAGCTAGAACGTGAACCCACACTGGCCAAAATGATGGTATTTTACGGTGCGCACAAACAAGTGAAGCCCTGTGCCACAGGGCGTTACTTACAGTTGGGTTGCTGCTGGTTCTTGGCTAGGTGTTCAGCCACCGCTAATATTATCTTCCTTGAGGCTGTCACCCGCTTCTTACCTCCGACTTGCTCCTTCATCAGTCTGGAAATGGCTGACTCACCACTTCGTTTGTAGGACAAGACAAAGTGCTTCATCACCAACTCACTAGCAGCTGCCCGCACTGCAACTGATTTAGAGAAGCACGTTGCTTGGACCAACGGTTGAAGGGTGGCCAGCCGCTTTTGCTGATGTTCTGCAAACTCCTTCGCCGAACATGCTGATGCAAAAGTGACAGAGTGCTACAGGATACTGGCATCAGGGCGAGCTTCGACAATTTCAGCTAGGGCCGCAACATCCGCAACAGCATCATGAGCAGCGAACTCATTCCCAACGATGAACTATAAATCAATGTGAGGCTGTAGCTTGGGAGCTCCGGTATCGCGGTTTAGGGATCAGAGTGTTCACCCAGCACAAAAATGCACACCATCGACACACACATGCGTGCACACACACACACACACACACACACACACACACACGTAACACAAAACAATTATAGAACCGCAATAATGGGTGGTGGCGGAGACAAGTACAGGCAAATCAGAATTGAAAACACTCATCATTGAACGCACTACAAAACGCAGGCCCACGCCAATACACACACACACACACACACACACGCGCATGCTCTCACACGCAATAGAACACGCCCGCGCGCACGCGTACACACACATACATTCACGCACGTGTACGTACCCACCCACATGCATGTGCACACCCACGGCATGTGCATGAGTGGAGATGCCCAAATACACATGTCACACCAACATGCCCTGGGAGCGGTCATGCACGTGTGTATAGTATGTGTGCGAGGGCACCGTCCACATGAGCGCATATGCATGTGCATGTTCATACATGCGTATGGTGCACACATGCACAAACATGCAGGTCTATGCAAACACACACACACACGCTCGCGCGCGACGCGCATACAGTGTGTTCATACATTTCCATAGCCATAGGGTTGAAATGACACGCAAATATAATGAATAAATCTTATGAGATTGATAAACACACTTACCCAAAGCAGCTTTGGTGTTGCTTGTGGAAGCACGGAGGCCAGGGTGTTGAGCATAAAATTCTCCATCCCACACTGCTGACACGGACTGATGATGACAAGTACGCTGAAAAGGCCGTACCTCTTCTCTTCAACGCAATCAACTTGATGAGCGCCAGAGGTTGTTGTTGTGTTGTTGTTTGCCACATCCAGCATTCTGGCACGCAGACAATCCCACAGCCAGATACCTGAGATGAACGATTCGTCGACCGTGAAGAGGGGCACTGAACGACCTCTTCGCGGGAGTCGAATCCAGTGGCGTTGGTGGTGGAGATCGCCCTTTCCGTTTTTCAGGAACTTGATCGATCGTTTGAGCTTGCGAAGCGTCCCCCTCCTCGGCTTCTTGAATCGTCCAGTACGCAGAATGCGAGGCAGCGTCGTGGGTGACAGATTCCTCTCCCGCGTCTTCATCTCCACGACACGTCGGCAGGAGAACCAAGCTATCCAAAAACCGCCGATGTCAAAACAAATCCGCAAGTCCACTAGCGGCTGAGCTTCTTCCTCATCTTGTCTCGACTCGAGCACGCGCTGCGAAGTCATGCCTCATGCATGCATGGTCAAACTGTGCATGATCGATCGCGTCCCATTTTTCCACTCCGAAAGGCATTATTATTTTCAGAATAAAATTCGGAAATCCAACATGGCGCTAACTGTCGCGAACCCCCCCCCCCTTAATTGGGAACTCGTGGCCTGGCACGAGGGAAACATGTATGCAGTGAATGGGATTTTCGGTCTTTGACCACTTTGTGGTGGGTCTGATCTGCTCACCTCCCATCGCTTAGGACGGCTGCATCGTCGCCTTGACCCAGGAGGGTGGTGGTGTTCTTGCGGATGCGGAAAACTCGGCCTTTGGCCGAGTCTCACGCGAACCGTGATTTTTTAATTAACATGACTCATGAGCATTCACTTTGTTGTCTGATGACTGACATTTTGTCATGAAATTCTGAATAACAACAATACATTCTTTCTCGTCATTGTGAACTTGTGTCGCAGGCTCCTCTTCGTAGGTTGAGCGCTCTCGCAAGTCAACAGCATCCGTCTTCTTTGTATGTACACAATAGCCAGTGCTGCAGACAGCAAGCTGTTTGCACCAGAGTGCTCAAACTAAAAAATGGTAGAGAGCGATGCATAACGCGCCGAGGAGTGTAATATCCAATGTACAAAATAGTAACGTTATATCTATTTGAAACTCGGATGTTGAGCCATAAATAAATGTAGAAAGGAAAAGGACATAAGGATACGAGTTAAGAGTAACTCTCCATCACTGTAACTGGATACTATATACAGTCAGAAAGTGCAATAACTAGGCACACAACTGACAAGACAGTTACAGTGATGGAGTGATGGAGAGTTACTCCCAAATCGGGTTGGGGTTTTGGAAATAATTGGACAACGTGATGTAGGTTCGAACCCAGCGACACTGCGTGACCCTCGTATATCTACACACGTAACAAGACTAATAAAACTTACAACAAGGCCCAGGCAAGGGTTTTCACGGCTCCCCGATGGTTCTACAGGTGGAATCCTGATAATTCGAATATGGCTCAATGCCAAATAACGCGCAACTAGACTTGAGAGGGCATCGCACACAAGTTGCATACAAATTCAGTATACTACAATGTGTACATGGTAGACCCTGAGCTCTGCAGGAATGCAAGTCACAGGTAACCATACTAATATATTGTATTACTTTGAACTACTTTGTATGCAACTACTCTGCAATGCCCTCTCAAGTCTAGTTGCACGTTTATATTTGGCATATCATCTATTAGAAGTTTTTCCAGGACCGATTTCTATCAATACGATTCCCACATAAAATTTTCTGATAATTCGAACCTCGATCCATATTCGAAGTTAGCGAAGTGTAATTCGAAGTTCACTGTACACTGTACTGGTCGGTTCAGTTTCCATGAGCAGGCTGTGCCGTTCAGTTCAGTGTCCGTAAAATTTGTGTCTAAGGTCCATAGCGCAACTCTGCGTGACAATGAGAGCATTTTGACAATCATACAATGTATGATTGTCATATTGAGTTGTGGGTTCATGTTTGGATAATTAGAATGTCCGGATAATTAGAAGTTTTTTCCTGGCATTTTGAGGTTCGAATTATCAGGATTTCACCTGTATATGTAGGCTGTTGTACTTTTGAAACGCACCATGAGCTGTACTACATCAGTACTCAGTACTGAGTGTCAGTAGTGCCAGTGGCCCAGTGCCTGTGGTGGTAGACCTGATACTGATAGACTAGCCACGTGTAAATCTGCATGACTGTACAAAGTCATGTAGATCTACATTGTACTTACAACTGGGATGGTCATGATGCGACTTGACTCTTGAGCCTCCTCCGCGGCATGGCAGGGTCAACTGCGCTCTTCCTAGCGCCATTTTATAAAGTGCTTCCTGAAAATCGCGTGGTCGATGTCGGACATTGTCAAATTGCGGTCTTGTTCGCCTTCTGGCAGAGATCGTGTTCATCCAGTCGAGTTACAGTGGTTCCTTCCGTTTGTCCATAGCCATTTTACGATTGTGTCCCAAGGCCACGCGGCGTCTTCAAAGCAAGTTCCGAGTGCCCGGGAATAATATTCGCAGTCTGGTCTGGAGCGCATTCTATCGATCACTCGTCTCCACCGGTAAGTCGTAAATCTGACCATGTGTTGCGTTGTGTCTAGCCGATTCTTTGCCTGAGGCGACGGTAAGCCGACCGGTGGTAACACGGGTCGCGCTTCTTTTGTATAAAATAGTGAATACTTACGATGAAACGGTTTGAAGACCGATCCACACGCTGCGTCTTGTGCATTTCGTTGTCGTGGAATTGTTTTGAGGCGCAGTGTGAACGCGTGCTAAAAAACGATAACAGATCTAACAACTAGTAATACTTCAATTCTTCTTCCTACAAGTAACAAGATTGCCTGTTGCCTTCAAAATTAAATGGTCAAGTGAGCGTGAAATGTAAACACGTTTGGCCAATGTGAAGAAGCAGGGAGATAATTATTGGTTGGGAGATCTGATGTAGGAAGATGTAGTGTTTCACTTCAGAGTTCGAGACATGTCTCCTGGTTGGGATATTCTGCATCTCTGGGAAAAGGGACGGCGGAATAGGCAACGTTACATCGCTTATGTACGTGTGTACTAACTTGCAGCAGAAAAGTATCAAAAGTAAACTAACTTGGGCCTTGATGGAATGTTCACAAAATACACGTCATGGTAGTGTAAACACGTGCAGTTCCAATTTGTGCTTCATGTCAAAGTGGCATCAGAGGCGGCTAAGTTTAGATAGGACCCTGACCACAGCTAGAACTAACCAGAATGGCTCAACAAGAATGTTTTGTAGACTGGCATCCACAGACCTGGTAACATTCAAACAACTGCAGGTTGAACCGGGTAAGGTGACATTGGGTTTCCTTAGTTGGCAACATGAGAACGCTAAAAGACTTGAATATCAGGAAAGAGTAACACAAGGGAAGTATACCCTGAACGAAATAGAGGTTGCGACGTCGGCGATGATTTGTGAGAAAGGGTTCGCTCCCCACACCGGAGCTCGGGCTATTCCGCCGACTTGACTTGACACTTGACTGACTCACGACTGCCATCCAGAGCACATGAGAAGTCCATCGAACCTTCGACTCGGCAAACCTGCAAGAAAGCACCACTCCCTGCTCAATACACAGCTGCTTGGTGTTCACAAGGTGTTTGTCGCGCTGGAAACGGAGCGTCTCTGTAATTTTGTATCCCTCGTGATGTTTGTGCCTGGAGAGCACGATATAAGTGGTGCTCTTCAGGGACAATCTTCCTCAGCCTACTCAAGCTAACCTGATGAGGGGTGAATTCCCCAAAACACTGTGTATTGAGCAGGGAGTGGTGCTTTCTTGCAGGTTTGCCGAGTCGAACGTTCGATGGACTTCTCGTGTGCTCTGGATGGCAGTCGTGAGTCAGTCAAGTGTCGAGTCAAGTCGGCAGAATAGCGTGAGCTCCGGTGTGGGCAGCGAACCCTTTCTTACAAGTATACCCTGAAATAAAAATTTCACCAGTTATAGTCTTCAGGGTGCGGAGGCGAATGGTCTGGGCCCGAGGAAGCTGAGACGCTCCCTTCCTCCTTTATTCCCAATCAAACTCGCGCACTTCCACCGAAACTGGGTGACTGCGCCCTACTAGACGGGGATTTGTATGCAAAATGTCACTAAAAGCGCCATTTCGTTCTTATAAAAGCACGCATGACCGTGATTGGATCAGATGTGGTAGTATTTTGGATGCTGAGTCGACTGGTTTTGGTCCGAAAAGGCTGCGATGCAGCATTCGGCCCTTATTCCCAATCGAACACGGTTGAGTAAGCGGTCACGTGCTCGTGCGTGCACTAGTCACCTGGTGACTGTGCCTGCAGGCTACAACTTACAGCATATTTGGGCATGTTCCTGTCACTGAAGTTGAACCTTTGAGGTGGACCGTGGTGTGAAAGTTATAGCCTGCAGGCACGGTGACTAGGCGACTGGTGTACGCACGAGCACGTGACCGCTTACTCAGCCATGTTCGATTGGGAATAAGGGCCGAACGCTGCATCGCAGCCTTTTCCGACCAAAACCAGTCGACTCAGCGTCCAAAAGACTATAGCATATGGGCCAATCGCGGTCATCCATGCTTTTATAAGAACGAAATGGCGCTTTTAGTGACATTTTGCATACAAATCCCCATCTAGTAGGGCGCAGTCACCCAGTTTCGATGGAAGTGGCGAGTTCGATTAGGAATAAAGGAGGAAGAGAGCATCTCAGCTTCCTCGGCCCGAGACCATTCGACTCAGCACCCCGAAGACTACAACTGGTGAACATTTGATTTTAGGGCCTGCTTCCGCTTGAACATTGACCGTGGGGGGGGGGGGCAGGGGCCTTTGCACCTTTTTTAGTGCTCAGTGAATGGAGCAGCCGCACTTGCATCCACTGTCTTTCTGAGGCACCTCTGCCTCCTCATATCACAATCTACGGGAGGCAGTTAATCCTCGTTGATGGGGTACAATCGTTGTCGGGTGTTCCACTGTATTGTGTGTCAGGGGCTCGGTCCGCCTGTCATCGGCCAGTTCACATGCTACGCGATTTGGCGATGCTGTAAGGGCGGGTTTCCTTGCCGGAATTTGCGCTGCATCGTGCTCGTTCTGTTTTTTTTGGTTTTTCATATTATTTGAGTTATAGCTTTACTGTGAAGTAGAAGTTGGAAGGAGGGGCTGAGTTGGTTGAACTGCTTAGAGCTAGCGGTCTCATAATTGGAACTGATGTGAATCCGAACAAAATCACAGGTAAAATGATTAAGTAGACCAGGATTTGAGAAAGGAACTGAGCTGCATGGAAAGCATGAAAGATGATATTTCCTCATTGAGATCCGTCATTCCTTTTTTCTTTTCTTTTTTTACCAAGGCACATGAAACGCGCATGCACCTGGCAGAGGAACAACACCAAGGATCAAAGAAGTACTGATAAGAGAGGCATGAGCAAGTAAAGCAGTGTAGCATGCACTACCATATGTACAGGCAGCATGATTACCACAAACAGCAGCATACTAGTACATCCTCAATCTGGTTTCGTGACACTACAGTCAAGCACACCCTTCACCAACTCAGCCCCGCCAACACCACTGACAATGATGGGACACATGATTGACTACTGATAGCATACTGAGTAGAATTAATAACCTCTTGCCAGAGCCAGTCACATCCATACTCCAGTTTAATGGTACGGTCAACCTCCCTTGCTTTTTAACAAAGGTTCGTTAGTGACAAATTCCGTCAATTGACATGGCCATGGTATAATTATTATGTTCTTTTTTTGTATTGCCTCAGGACTTGCTCCGACATTGTGTGTATGGCCGTTAAGCATTAGCATATGCAGTTTGTATTTTCCATTATGAACGCAACTGGAAGTGGGGACGAGGTACACACGCCTAACAACCGCGCCGAGCGCGTAGTGATCTACGTGGGTATTTCCACAGCTGTTACAACGGGTCTGGTGCTGCTGCTAGTGGTGCTGTATCGCTGTCACAAAGCCAAGCACCCTGGAGCAGCAAGTCCAAGGCCACAGCCTTGTGAGCAGGCTCTCAGGACACATAGCAGCAGCTCGGGCAGCAGTGACGATGGCTACTATAGCCTCAGCAGTGCTCCGAATAGTGGCCGAAACGATAAGGTGAGAAAGGAAATGGGCTGGGCAGGGGTTGGTTCACATCTAGAAACAATCTTTGGGTTGTTTGAGAGTGATACATTGTTAGCAACAAGCTAATCCCCTGTATTTGAACAGCACCATTATGACAAGTGCGACTCTGACCATGGGTACGCAGATATTGATACAGTGAAACTCGCCTAATAGGTGCTGCGGAATCTATCCTGATATGACGCGATTCCTCTTGACACAGCGAGACATGGTGTGTACTATGCGCCTTTATTCAAAGAACTATGGCTAGGGACAGCAGTCTACATCTCACGAACACAGCTCATGTAGCATGTACCGTATTTCCCTGCTTGTAAGTCGCACTCACTTGTAAGTCTCATTCCCATTTCCCGGTCCATGTTTTATCATTTCCATATGTTCACTTCAGTAGTAAGTCACGCTCGATTGTAAGTCGCACCCCCTTTGTTGTACCCCCTTTGTTGGGCCTGAATTTTATTGTAAAGAGGCGCGACTCATATTCGGGGAAATACCCTGTATAATATACCCATTGTTTTCTAGATTTGCTTGTGTTGTGTGTTGTTCACAGGTGTGTGCAGCCTAATAATAAGATGCACTTGTCGTCTTCCATTTGTCTCGTAGGTCTCAAAGGAGAAGGACCACCAGTGGCTACCTGTTGTCAAAGGGCTAACGAGATGCATATCCGAAGGAGCTTACGGGCAGGTGTACGTTAACCCCTCCACCGAAGCACAGTACTATGCATTGAAGGTGAATATCTGTATTGCTTGATTCAGCAGTATTTTTTTTCTAGCAGCCTCACTGCAATGAAAAGTGGTGTGTGCCTTGTCATGGTGTAGGACACAAAGGTGAATTTGCTAGACCCAGGTTGAACAAGATGTGGAGCCCAAGAATGTTCAGCCTGGAAATATACGAGGGTGAAGCTAAGAATTCCAGTAACTTTAAAAAAAGATTTTACTTCAAAAGCGAATACAGCCTTTGAAGAAACTGCTAAGATCAGGTGGCTAAAGTTGGGCCCTTCGAAGTTCTTGTAAGGCAGACTCGTAGTTGCCGACAATGTAGTGTTGATCGACTTCTTGTCTGTGGGTCATTATGGTCATGTTCCATTACTACAATGTTGCACAAGTGACCAGTTAGAATTGCTTTCTATGGGATATGCATAGGAAGTGAAACCTGATCTAAGTAAAATGTAAGTCACCGTGGGAGGAAACTGCAGTTATCATCACCCATCCTTTTAACCCTTTACCGTTTTAGGTATTTGTACAGCAAAAACCGACCATCATTGTTCATGCCGTAACTTTTTTATTTTTCACTTTTATTATGTACAAAATGGGGTGATTCTGAAAGTAAAAACCCTCAGGAATGCGATACAACAACTTTCAAGTCCAGAAAACGAACACAGATTTCACTATTTAGCACTAATATTTATTTGGATTTATTGCCGATCGGGCAAACTGTTGCAATATGCAATAAATCATATCCTTGCACTGGAGTGGGTCCCTCAGGTAAGTGGATACCAGGTTCGTTCTCTGGGTGGAATGCAGGAGTGTTACCAGTCACAGCGGTGTCAGCATTGTCCCAAGTATTGCAAATATCGACTAGTGCAGGTTGCACCGCTGGCTGTACATAGTACCTGTGCACCACGACCTCTACCGTGCGACGGCCTATTCCACGGCCGAATCCTCTCTCTCTGCCACGTCCCCTTCCACCATTAGTGGCACTCATCTCAGCGACACTGTCGTCGTCTGTGACATCCATGTCACTCTCACTGGCGCTGCTTTCACTCGCCATGTCATCGTCGCGGTCGTCGTCAGAATAAATATTTTCAACAGGATTGTCTGGCTCCACAAACTCATCCTCGCTGGATGAGGCAGCGACAGAGTCGTCAGGTAGGGTCTCCAGAAGCGAAAGAGCTTGCTCCGCGTCCATGGCTTGCACAGCAGGGCAGACAGTCGTGAGGCCAGCTCAAGCAAAAGTCGAAATAATCTGCAGGCAATACCAAAAGTCGCAGGGTACGCACTTTTCCC